>NC_069508.1:116452301-116609801 GCF_027579735.1 Bombina bombina | reverse complement strand
ATAGTTTCTACATTTTGTCCTGAGTTTAGAAATATCCAATGTTTATATGTTCTTTGCTTTTTTTTTAAGTTATAGGGCAATAAATACAAGTAGCACTTTGCTATTTAAAAAAACACTTTTTTTCAAAATTAGAGCTAGTTACATTGGGACACTGATATCTTTCAGGAATCCCTGAATATCCCTTGACATGTGTATATATATATATATTTTTTAGAAGACATCCCAAAGTATTGATCTAGGCCCATTTTGGTATATTTCATGCCACCATTTCACCGCCATATGCAATCAAATAATACAAATTGTTCACATTTTCACAAATTTGTTCACTTTCTCACTGAATTTATTTACAAACAACTTGTGCAATTATGGCACAAATGGTTGTAAATGCTTCTCTGGGATCCCCTTTGTTCAGAAATAGCAGACATATATGGCTTTGGCGTTGCTTTTTGGTAATTAGGCCGCTAAATGCCACTGCGCATCACACGTGTATTATGCCCAGCAGTGAAGGGGTTAATTAGGGAGCTTGTAGGGTTAATTTTAGCTTTAGTGTAGTGTAGTAGATAACCCCAAGTATTGATCTAGGCCCATTTTGGTATATTTCATGCCACCATTTCACCGCCAAATGCGATCAAATTAAAAAAATTGTTCACTTTTTCACAAACTTTTCCACAAACTTTAGGTTTCTCACTGAAATTATTTACAAACATCTTGTGCAATTATGGCATAAATGGTTGTAAATGCTTCTCTGGGATCCCTTTTGTTCAGAAATAGCAGACATATATGGCTTTGGCGTTTCTTTTTGGTAATTAGGAGGCCGCTAAATGTCGCTGCGCATCACATGTGTATTATGGCTAGAAGTGAAGGGGTTAATTAGGTAACTTGTAGGGAGCTTGCAGGGTTAATTTTAGCTTTAGTGTAGAGATCAGCCTCCCACCTGACACATCCCACCCCCTGATCCCTCCCAAACAGCTCTCTCACCCCCCTCCCCCCCCCGTCTGAACACCAAGCTTCCAAGGTACGGTTCAAGGGATCCACAGGCCGTTCTGATAGATGCTCTGGCAGTTCCTTGGGTTTTCAGGTTGGCATACCTGTTTTCTTCCGTTTGCTCTCCTTCCATGAGTCATGGCCTCACAGGATCTCGTTTGCAGACCTAGTGGAGATGTCATCTCTCCCACCTTGGAGACTACCTCTGAGGAAGGACCTCCTGATTCAGGGTCCCTTCCTTCATCCAAATCTCGTTTCTCTGAAGCTGACTGATTGGAGATTGAACGCTTAATTCTGTCTAAGCGTGGTTTTCTGAGTCGGTCATTGAGACCATGATTCAGGCTCGCAAGCCTGTTACTAGAAAGATTTACCATAAGATATGGAATAAATATCTTTATTGGTGTCATCCAAGGGCTACTCTTGGAGTAGAATTAGAATTCCTAGAATTCTATCTTTTCTTCAGGAAGGCCTGGAGGAGGGATTGTCACTCAGTCAGTACCCTGAAGGGTCAGATTTCTGCTTCATCAGATGTGCAATCTTTTAGTCAGGCCTTGGTCAAAATCAGGCCTGTCTTTAAGTCTGTGGCTCCTCCTTGGAGCCTTAACCTTGTTCTTAAAGTTTTACAGCTGGCTCCGTTTGAGCCGTTGCATTCCATAGACATTAAGTTGTTATCTTGGAAGGTTTTGTTTCTAGTTGCTATCTCTTCTGCTCGAAGAGTCTAGGAACTCTCAGCTCTGCAGTGAGATTCCCCTTATCTTATTTTTCATGCCGATAAGACGGTTCTTCGTACTAAGTTAGGTTTCCTTCCTAAGGTTGTTTCTAATAGAAATATCAATAAGGAAATTGTTGTTCCCTCTCTGTGTCCTAATCCTTCTTCTTCCAAAGAACGTTTGTTACACAACTTGGATGTTGTACCTGCTCTTAAATTCTTCTTACAGACGACTAAGGATTTTCACCATTCCTCTGCCCTCTTTGTCTGTTTCTCTGGGAAACGTAAAGGTCAGAAAGCTACTGCTACTACTCTTTCTTTTTGGTTACAAAATATTATTTGTTTGTCTTATGAGACTGCTGGACAGCAGCCTCCTGAGAGAATTACGGCTCATTCCACAAGAGCTGTTTCCTCTTCTTGGGCTTTCAAAAATGAAGCTATTGTGGAACAAATTTGCAGGGCTGCAATTTGGTCTTCTCTACATACTTTTTCCAAATTTAAAACTTTTGCCTCGGCTGAGGCTTCTTTTGGGAGAAAGGTTCTTCAAGCGGTGGTGCCTTCTGTTAAGGACTGCCTGTCTTGTCCCTCACTATTTATCCATGTCCTCTAGCTTGGGTATTGGTTCCCAACAGTAATTACTGAAGCCATGGACTCACCATATCTTAGGAAAGAAAAACTAAATTTATGCTTAGCTGATAAATTTATTTATTTCCGGATATGGTGAGTCCACGGCCCCACCCTTTATTTTAAGACAGTTGATCTTTTAACTATAACCTCAGGCACCTTTACACCTTATGTTACTCCTTTTTCTCCATTTCCCTTCAGGCGAAATGACTGGGGGTTGTGGGTAAGGGAGTGATACTTAGCAGTTTAACTGTGATGCTCTTTGCCTCCTCCTGCTGGCCAGGAGAGATATTCCCAACAGTAATTACTCAAGCCATGGACTCACCATATTCGGAAATAAATACATTTATCAGGTAAGCATAAATTTAGTTTTTTCGGAGAGTTAAAGGGATAGTAAACACCAAAAATGTTATTGTTTAAAAATATAGATAATCCATTCCCCAGTTTTGCATAACCAACACTGATATAGAAATATACTTTTTACCTCTGTAATTACCTTGTATCTAAGCCTCTGCAGACTGCCTCCTTATCTCCAATCTTTTGATAGACTTGTAATTCAGGCAATTAGTGCATACTCTTAAATATTTCTGCGTGCATGAGCACAATGTTATTTATATGAAACACATGAACTAACGCCCTCTAGCTGTGAAAACTGTCAAATGCATTCAGATAAGAGGCAGCCTTCAAGGGCTAAGAAATTAGCATATGAGCGTACCTAGGTTTAGCTTTCAACAAAGAATACCAAGACAAAGCTAAATTGATGATAATAGTAAATGAAAAAGTTGTTTAAAATTACATGCCCTGTCTGAATCACAAAAGTTTAATTTGGACTTTACTATCCCTTTAACGCCTTAATGACCGCAGAACTTTTCCATTTTCTGTCCGTTTGGGACCAAGGCTATTTTTACATTTTTGTGTTTGTGTTTAGCTGTACTTTTCCTCTTACTCATTTACTGTACCCACACATATTATATACCGTTTCTCTCGCCATTAAATGGACTTTCTAAAGATACCATTATTTTCATCATATCTTATAATTTACTATAAAAATATTATAAAATATGAGGAAAAAATGGAAAAAAACACACTTTTTCTAGCTTTGACCCCCAAAATCTGTTACATACAAACACCAAAAAACAACCATGCAAAATAGTTTTTAAATTTTGTCCTGAGTTTAGAAATACCCAATGTTTACATGTTCTTTACTTTATTTGCAAGTTATAGGGCAATAAATACAAGTAGCACTTTGCTATTTCCAAACCACTTTTTTTCAAAATAAGCGCTAGTTACATTGGGACACTGATATCTTTCAGGAATCCCTGAATATCCCTTGACATGTATATATATATATATTTTAGAAGATATCCCAAAGTATTGATCTAGGCCCATTTTGGTATATTTCATGCCACCATTTCACCGCCAAATGCAAACAAATAATACAAATTGTTCACTTTTTCACAAATTTGTTCACTTTCTCACTGAATTTATTTACAAACAACTTGTGCAATTATGGCACAAATGGTTGTAAATGTTTCTCTGGGATCCCCTTTGTTCAGAAATAGCAGACATATATGGCTTTGGCGTTGCTTTTTGGTAATTAGGCTGCTAAATGCCACTGCGCACCACACGTGTATTATGCCCAGCAGTGAAGGGGGTTAATTAGGGAGCTTGTAGGGTTAATTTTAGCTTTAGTGTAGTGTAGTAGATAACTCCAAGTATTGATCTAGGCCCATTTTGGTATATTTCATGCCACCATTTCACCGCCAAATGCCATCAAATTTAAAAAATTGTTCACTTTTTCACAAACTTTTCCACAAACTTTAGGTTTCTCAATGAAATTATTTACAAACATCTTGTGCAATTATGGCATAAATGGTTGTAAATGCTTCTCTGGGATCCCCTTTGTTCAGAAATAGCAGACATATATGGCTTTGGCGTTTCTTTTTGGGAATTAGAAGGCCGCTAAATGCCATCACACATGTATTATGGCTAGAAGTGAAGGGGTTAATTACATAGCTTGTAGGGAGCTTGCAGGGTTAATTTTAGCTTTAGTGTAGAGATCAGCCTCCCACCTGACACATCCCACCCCCTGATCCCTCCCAAACAGCTCTCTCACCCCACCCCCCCACACACACAGTTGTCCCCGCCATCTTAAGTACTGGCAGAAAGTCTGCCAGTACTAAAATAAAAGCTATCTTTTAATTTTTGTAAAAAAATAAAAAATGGCATATTTACATATGCTGCTGTGTAGGATCCCCCCCCTTAGCCCCAACCTCGCTGATCCCCCCCAAACAGCTCTCTAACCCTCCCCCTCTAACTTATTAGGAGCCATCTTGGGTACTGGCAGCTGTCTGCCAGTACCCAGTTTACAAAAAAAATGATTTTCTTTATTTATTTATAATTTTTTTCTGTAGTGTAGCTTCCCCCCCAAAGACCAAACCCCCCACCCCCTCCCAGATCCCTTAGATTAATTTTATTTTATTTCCCTCCCCCCTCTCTCCCACTTTTCTGATAAACATTTTCTGTAGTGTGGCGGTTCCCACCCGCTCCGCCACGTGCACGTGCCTTCCCCCGTGCACGCGCGCATGTCCGTGCGCGTCCCGGCTAACCCGCCCACGATCCTGCCCCCCTTTGCATCACACAAGCCATCGATGGCCACCCACCCGCCTCCCACCCACCAACGATACCGGCCATCGATGTCCGGTGCAGAGAGGACCACAGAGTGTCTCTCTCTGCATCGGATGGCCAAGAAGGGTTATTGCAGGATGCCTCGATATCGAGGCATCACTGCAATAACCGGAAAGCGGCTGGAAGCGATCAGGATCGCTTCCACCACTTTCCAAGACTGTCGACGTAAAGGGTACGTCCTCAGTCGTTAAGGGTATTTTTTTGGAGGACGTACCCTGCTCGTCGTCAGTCGTTAAGGCGTTAACAAGTATTAAAAGTGAAAAAATAAAACTTCTGTTTGTTAATTATATGTTACATATATGTATTTAAAATCCAAATAGTTTGTAGATTTTCAATAGATCATTAAAAATATAAAATATAAGTGTTATAATAAAAGGAACTGCATTCTTAAATAAAACAGCATATGACTTGTGTATTAAACTCACAGAGAAATAACTAAAATGATGTATGTAAACAAAGAGCTCAACATTTTAACATAGCTTTAGTAAAAGGGGATAAAAACATGTCCCTTTAAGGAGTTAAACAAAATCATGAATTTCATAGGAATCTAAATCTACTGTGTCCTGCCATTCATTTTAATGAACTGCTAAATAAATTCCTTAGTTGTTGAGAAAACCATAGGGAAGTAATAATACGACACCAATACATTGGAATTCCACATCTTCCCAAACAAACAATAAACCAGAAAATATTTGAAGGTAAAAGAAAGAAGATAAAAAGATCAAATGGAATTCACTTATTCTATGTTCTTACCTCAAGCAGCCAGGGTTTTAATTTTCTGTCCAAAATAATGTCAAATCCTAAGACTTCAAAGCACACGCTCTCACTGACAGGATGCTGCCCAGGCCGACACATGCGGTACGCATGTAGTACATGGGGTTCTGCGACTATGAGAGTCTTTACAACTAATTCCTATAAGAAGAAACATTATATAGAAACAAGGAAATTAGTAAAACCTATTGTCATGGACCAAATGATAATTCTTTCAATACGCACACGTGCAGAACTCACAAAGAGCAAGATGCTATTACAAATAAAGCGCAAGTGGAGCGCAATCAATAGAGCAATAGAGTGATTTTACTTTTGTGCGACTTCGAGCAAAGAATAAAGCGCAATCTGATATTACGAGTAGATGATTAAATATTTTAACCAAAGCATCTTAATACATCCGACAATTTCATAGAGGGATGTATACTTGTAATGGTTAGCACAGGGAGTGTTTTAAAGGGACATGAAACCCACATTTTTTCATTCATGATTTAGAAAGAGCAAGCAATTTTAAACAATTTTTCAATTTATTTCTATTATCTAATTTGCATCATTCTCTTGATATCATTTGTTGTAAAACATATCTAAATAGGCTCAGTAGCTGCTGATTGGTGACTGCACATAAATGTCTCTTGGGATTGGCTCACCCATGTACACTGCTATTCCTTCAACAAAGGATATCTAAAGAAGTAAATTCCCCCCATAAAAGTCTATTATGTGTGCCTGCGCTATCTGGCAATGCGAATGTTAACGCCTTAGACTACCGCTCAAGCGATAAAAAATAATTCTAGACTTTTATTATGAGTGCAAATAAATGCACTATTGATTGTGCTTTAGAGGTCTTAACGCACAACTGCACTAATATTTTTACACTCCACTTGTGATCTTGGTCCTTCATATATAAGACTTTTACTTAGACATTTATTTTTTTAATTTTTTTTTTTTTTAATCTATATTTCTTTAAAAAGGCATAGACAAAAATAGCTTTTTTTAAGTCTTAGGGCTCCATGTACTAAGCCGTCAATTCATCCGTCATTTTAGACGCGGATAAACTCGCCGTTACTCGCCGCGGGCGAAATGGTGTCCGCTGTCACTATGTACTAATAATCCCCCAATAAATAGACAAGTCTAGCCCGCCGCGAGCAGTGGCGGATTATTGATAAATTTGACGTCTCGCTCGCCGCGACTAAGCTGATGTACTTTTAACTTTCAGTTGAATTGTCTGGCCAATTATTAACACGTGACATGCAAGGTGTCACGAACATCATAGTAGTCGCGGGAATAGAATTTTGCTCCTATAAAAGTTCAACTTATCTAAACAACTTTATTATTGTTCTAAATTTTTTGAAGAGTGATAACAGCGTTATTTTTGTAATATTTATTTACAATTTGGATATGGCTTCATCTGGATCTGATAATATATAAATATTAATATAAAAATAATTATAAAGATTGACAACTATACAATACAAATTTAAAATATAGATTACTCTTTAATTACAGTCGACAAATTTGGCGCAATTTATGTACATGGAAATGAGAAACAAATTAGACGCCAGTTATGCTGTACAATGCTGATATTACTGCCTTTTATATATGTCTAGACTGGCGTCTAGATTGACTTTCCTATTGTTTTGTACCTTGCCCGCCACCTAAAAGGTGGCGAGGCAAAAATAACGAGGTGGGAGCGGAAATTGTAGCGAGCGGACAAATAGATTTTTTAGTACATTCGTTTTTGGCGAGTTGGTGGTCAAATGTGTCTAATTACAGTGAAAAATGGAGCGGTAGCGAGGTTTGGCGGATAAGTACGCTCGCAATTTTAAAGATGCGAGTTTTAACATAATTGACGGCTTTGTACATATCAGTTTGCGAATTTTGACGCGAGATTTGTTGCGGGTAGCTCGCTGACTGCTTAGTACATGGAGCCCTTAGTATACTATTTGATTACACTTAGCAATATAAAGTGCATTAAATCGGTTTCTTCTGCTTTTTTAATGCTAAAATCTACGTGTTGCACACACTGCTGATATGATACTTATTACTGAGCCAAAGACAGTAACATATTGGTGAATATGCATTGTGCACTTGCTTTCCTGCTTATCAAGAGAATACACAGCAGCTAATGCCCCGCGACTGGCTTGTAAAAGGTATCATTCTCTATGTTGGAGAAAGGCTCAAGAAGACCTTTATCTTAAAGGGAAACCCAATTTTGTTCTTTCATGATTCAGATAGAGGGGCTGATTTATTAACAGTCGGATGGACATGATCCGCTGTCTGCATTTTTCATTGCACAAGCAGTTCTGGGGAGCTGCTTGTGCAATGCCGCCCCCTGTGGATTTACGGCTAATCGACCGCTAGCAGGGGGTGTCAATCAACCCGATTGTATGAGATTGGGCGGATTGATGTCTGCAGCCTCAGAGGAGGCGTACGAGTTAAGGAGCAGCGGTCTTAAGACTGCTGCTTCTTAACTCCTGTTTCCGGCGAGCCTGAAATCAATTATTATCAATTTTTCTTCGTTCTCTTGGTATGCTTTGTTGAATGAGCAGCAATGCACTACTGGTTGCACTACTGGTTGGTGACTGAACACATGGGTGAGCCAGTGACCATCGGTATATATATATATATATATATATATATATATGCAGTCACCAATCAGCAGCTAGAACCTAGGTTCTTTGCTGCTCCTGAGCTTTTCTAGATAAACCTTACAGCAAAGGATAACAAGAGATGGAAGCAAATTAAATAATAGAAGTAAATTGGAAAGTTGTTGAAAAATTTTGTGTTTTATGTCCTTAGAACATACTTTGGGCTCGATCTATCAAGCCTTCTCCTCCCCTACGACTGCAGGTTCTCACAAGAGAACCTGGTTTTGAATTTCAATCTCCCTGGTCTCGTCCGACCAGGGAGATTGACAGCTTCTGCCACGCGTGATTGGCTGTGCGTGGGCAGCGTTGCACGCGAGCCCAAAATAGCGCTTGCGTGCATTAGTAAATTCTGGCAGCGGATTGCTGCATGCCAAAGGCGAGCTGGAGCGGACAGGGGAGAATATGTACAGAGAAAAGAGGTTTAGTAAGGGCGCTAATAGCTGAAGATACTATGTGGATTTATTAAGTGTATATATGTGATAAGAGTTCAAAGTATCAAAAAATGTGTAAAAAACATACAGTTAATTTATGTGTAAAATACAGTTTATTAGGTTACAATATGATTAAAGAACTTATAGAGACGTCTCTAGTACAAATCAATAAAATTTAAAAACAGAAATAAATCAATAAAAGATAAGATAAAAAGCAAGTAGTACTATTAGAGAATATTCGTATGCTACTTTTTGGTCACTCAGAAATATCACATGTAATGTGACTAGGCAGTTTGCCAAACTTTCCGTGAGTATTTTAAAGTTCATAAAATTTCTTACATACTTTCATTTAAAATTCGTTTACCAACTGGATAAAAACTTTTGAAAGAAGATGGAGCTTAAAGCAGAGCTGTGCATAAAAAATGTTTGTATAGAGTTGTATCTTTCTGTCAAAATATACCAGACCTTTGTATTAGTTTCAAAGCAAATTTTCAGGGATAATTATCCCTGAAAATTTGCTTTGAAACTAATACAAAGGTCTGGTATATTTTGACAGAAAGATACAACTCTATACAAACATTTTTTATGCACAGCTCTGCTTTAAGCTCCATCTTCTTTCAAAAGTTTTTATCCAGTTGGTAAACGAATTTTAAATGAAAGTATGTAAGAAATTTTATGAACTTTAAAATACTCACGGAAAGTTTGGCAAACTGCCTAGTCACATTACATGTGATATTTCTGAGTGACCAAAAAGTAGCATACGAATATTCTCTAATAGTACTACTTGCTTTTTATCTTATCTTTTATTGATTTATTTCTGTTTTTAAATTTTATTGATTTGTACTAGAGACGTCTCTATAAGTTCTTTAATCATATTGTAACCTAATAAACTGTATTTTACACATAAATTAACTGTATGTTTTTTACACATTTTTTGATACTTTGAACTCTTATCACATATATACACTTAATAAATCCACATAGTATCTTCAGCTATTAGCGCCCTTACTAAACCTCTTTTCTCTACACATTACTTTTAGATTGAAGGATCTAAAAACACTGTAAGGAGTTTGATACTTTATTCCACCAGCGCACTATTTACCCACACTTTTGCACTTTGAGAATATGTACACCCCTGTATGCCCTCACTTGATAAATCGAGCCCACCTATGTAAACTCAGGAGCAGAAATGCAATACTGTGATTGGTGGCTACACATATATGCCTCTTGTCATTGGCTCACCAAATGTGTTCAGCTAGTTCCAGTAGTGCATTGTTGGTCCTAAGCCAACCACTTACACTTCAACAAAGGATACCAAGAGAACAACACAAATGTGATAATAGAAGTAAACTGGAAAGTTGTTTTAAATTTCATTCTCTATCTAAAGTTTGATTTTGACTTTTCTGTCCCTTTAAAGGTATGCTGAAGTCAAGGGACAGGCAGAGGCACACAGTATTTCTACTAGACATGTGCAGCAATTATTCAAATCTTTTGGAAAAAATATTCGGGGACCTTAGTTTCCCCAATATTTGTCTGCTGCACCATTTGTATTCTTTTTGTTTTAAACTTGGAACATTTACATTCCTTTTATTTGCTAAAAATTCCCCTCTCGCATTATTATTACCTCTAGCGCACTGGAGAGCCGCGCTAATACCAACTTCTTAGAGCCCTGGGTGCTAATAGGCGTCTTAGCACGGCGGATCCCAGGGCCTGCGCTAAATAACATTCTCCAGTGCGCTGGAGGTATTTTAACCCCTACAGGTATTTTAAAGAAACCAAATAAATACTGACAAATGTTGTCAGTATTTCTCCATTTTCTTTAAATTTTCGTTGCTGCATTCATTCAGATATTCGTTTGTGAATAAAACAAATATCTGTTTTATATTCATAACAAAACAGCTGCACGTTCCTAATGTCTACCAATCAGCAACCACGATAAGCTCTGAGATTGGAACCCACTTTGATTGGGTGTTTAAAAAAAGGATAAAGCAGACTTAGCAACTGCTATACATTAGTATCCTACCTTTTCTTGCAACATGGCTGCAATGGTGAAATAATAATAGCAATAAATTCATTAGATTTAATCAGAATTAAAACAGAACTTAGAGAAGATATATATTTTAGCCGACAAGCTGAAGATCCGGAGAGTAAGAGTTAAATTTTATTATGGGAAACTGTGCAGTAAAATAATGACGAGAAGTTTGCAGCAGGAGATGGGAACGCAGCTATCTTGTTGTGATATTCAAAAGCAATTGTATTGTTATTTTATCATTCTTAAAAACTAAGCATGAAATAACTGAGCTGTATTGTTGGATTTTATAAAATGCACAGAGAATTTAGAACATTGTAATTAAGATATCCAATGCATTTTTAGCTCAGATCCATCTTATAGTTTTTCTTTAATTTACAAAAGTCCTATTGGCATAAAATGGTCTTTTACAAGATGAGTTCTAATTATTGTTTATTATCGCAGCTTTCTATTATATTATTATTGTATTAATATATTATATATTAAATTTATAATATATGAATTAAATTAATATATATTACTAGCTGCACTTAATAATACTTACGGAGACATCGCTCCAGAATTTAGACACATCGTGATCATTGGTTCGCAAGAACTCGGTAAACCATTTGATGGAACGTTTGCTTCCTCTCTCCTCGGTTTCATCTCGTTCAAAGTTTTCATTATGTTTATTAACTGAGTAATTCGTCAGATGCATGAACAACTGGTTCTGTGTGGGAAACAAGCAGAAATATTCTGAGCCATTTGCCAGAGTGCCATGGAAACAGAACAATTAAGAGCAGTGGTATAAGGTAAATTGGTACAAATGTATAATTTGACTGTTTATTTTACACATTCAGAGGCATACAGTCAATAACACAGTATCATCATTATATTTTTAGAATTCAGTATTTTGATTTATTTATCAGGATGCTACGTGCATGTGAGTTGAGAATTTTTATCTAGGCAATAATTATATGAAACGGGAATATGTGTAAGGTTATTAGCAAAATGAAATCCAACTGTCACAGTGTATAGTGTTTTATGCGCCAGACAAAATGTTTTTACAAATGATACCTTTCCATCTGCCCAATCTTGGAAGGGATTTTTAAATCTCTTCTTTTTTTGTATTCTCTTTTGCAATCTTAAACTAAGAATACTCCTGTGTTAGACATTAACCCAATATCTGTAGTCAGAATTAGCCTGAAGTGAAAAAAAAAACCTCAAAAGACAATGAGGTGAGCAGCAATGGGAGAACGCAATGTAACTTTTGATCACATGGTGTCATCCCTGCAGATTTTGATAAAAAGGGGATCTGGGTAGTTATGTTAACGATGAGAATCCTTTTTATTTATTTACTTTTACTTTTTTTGCAAATACTCAAATATACCTGGATAAAATTCATATTTAGAAAAATAGGAAATAGTGTGTTTGTTTTCCACAGGACATATTTAACCGGTTCGATGTGCTTGATGAGGATGCCTCGATGCGATCTAGACCAGTGTGTGCCGATCAGAAGGCCGGGGATTGTTGGTGGCTTAGGGGGTGGCACTCCCAAGCCATCAGTGGGAGTGCCAGTAATGTCGCCACAAATGTGTTGTGACATCACAAAGGGGCGGAGCAACAATTAATGGTAAGGGAGCTGGATGGGGGAGGTAATTAAAATCCCATAATCTCAGCTCTCTTTCAAATGGTAGGTGTCTTGAAAAGTAAAAAGCCCCCTTAAATAAAAATATATATATATATATAGAGAGATTTCTATAAAGTTAATACACAAGCAATACACAAGGTTTTACTCCTAATGATAGCTTTAGACATAGAGAATAAAAAATTAAAAATGTATTTAGAGCCACAATAAAGTTGGTTTTACAGTGGACAAGTTCCATTTAAAGAAAAATGTTAATTTTGTCTGTATAGTCCAGGGGTCATCAACCTTGGCTCTCTAGAGGTTTTGGAACTACATTTCTCATTATGCTCAGACACTTTAAGCTGGCTAAGCATCATGGGAAATGTAGTTTCAAAACCTCTAAAGAGCCAAGATTGATGACCCCTGGTATAGCCAGTTGACCATTGTGGTTAAGCAATCACTGGGCAAAAAAAGTGCTTTTATTTCTACTCTGGTACAAGGGGCCCATCTAGTTTTTATTACAACATCCAAAAAACAGTATGGCCCCCTTATGCAACTTTACATGCAACTCATAATAATTTAGTAAGGTGATTATTACAGTAGCAGTGATCAGCTGGCTATTTCCAATGTTATTTATTATAATTTTTACAAATATATATATATGTGTGTGTGTGTGTGTGTGTGTGTGTGTGTGTGTGTGTGTGTGTGTGTGTGTGTGTGTGTGGTTCTAAATCTGCTAGTCCTGTTGAAAAAAATTATATAATTTGTGTGGATCACTCACTGGAATATGACTTACAATAGTGTTTAAATGGTAACAGTAAAAATGCTCAAAATCAGCTTCACACAGGGGTGTAAGAAATACTTAGCATCAAAGGGGTTAAAAAGATTTTTTTTTATCATAAAATAATTCAGTTGTGGTTCCAGTACAATATGCACACTCATTAAAGGACAATGCTTTTTTATATTTATATTATATATCATACATTAAAGCAACATTAAACGGCCATTATTGTGGGAAAATGTCATGCTCATGTGCATTTAATTTTAGCACTAGTGACACTGCAATGTAATTAACCTCTGCAAAGGATGCCACAGAGCACTGCTGGTGCCGAGCGGGATTTGCCGGTCACCCAAACCAAAGCAGCAGTCGCACATTGGGGCATGAAGCCGCCACTGCTGATTGGGTCAGCGGCCGTGTCTGCTTAGGACTAGCAGTTATCTGCAGTTCACAAGCTGTATGTTAGAAGGACATGAAACCCAAAAATGTTCTTTCATGATTCAGGTAGAGAATACAATTTTAAACAACATTCCAATTTACTTTTATTATCTCATTTGGTTTATTCTTTAGCTATCCTTTGTTGAAGAAATAGCAATGCAAATGGGTGAGCCAATTACACAAGGCATGTATGTGCAGCCACCAATGATCAGCTACTGAGCATATTTCTATATGCTGTTTTCAACAAAGGATATCAAAAGAATGAAGCAAATTAGATAATAAAAATAAACTGGAAAGATGTTTAAAATTGCATGGTCTTTCTAAATCATGATAGAAAAAAAATGGGTTTCATGTCCCTTTAACTATGGGGTCGATACATTGAAACATTTCTTTACCTTCATAAAAGTGAATTGGATTTGGCAGTCTCCGTATCATTGCACCCCATAGTCAATACCATAAAAGACCTCACCAGATTAAATTCTGATAACAAAGACATTTCTGCTGGTCAGCAGCACCACCTCACTGAATGAATATAGAGGACTAACAACTGAACTCCATTATGTTCTCAGGAAGTCAGTGCCTAAAATGTTGCTCCCAAAAACAATGTACAAAAAAATATCAAATGCCCCATATACTGAAGCTCAGAATTTAGCCATGTTCTTGGGTTAAGGAAGAAGTTAAAGTCTGGGTTACAGTAAAGTCAGACTAGTGCTAGGTTTAGGGCAAATGCGAGGATAAGGGTTATGGCTAGGGTCAGGGCTTGATAAGGGTTAAATACATGGATACCAGTTTGGACTGCAAGTCATAGGGGCATATTTATCAAGCTCTGAATGGAGCTTGATGCCCCGTGTTTCTGGCGAGCCTGCAGGCTCGCCAGAAACAGCAGTTATGAAGCAGCGGTCACAAAGACCGCTGTTCCATAACCTGTCCGCCTGCTCTGAGCAGGCGAACAGACATCGCCGGAAATCAACCCGATCGAGTACGATCGGGTTGATTGACACCCCCCCTGCTGGCGGCCCATTGGCTCTTGTGAGCTGCTGGTGCAATGCTGAATACGGCGAGCGTATTGCTCGCCGTATTCAGCGAGGTCTGTCGGAACTGATCCACACTGTCGGATCAGGTCCGACAGACCTTTATAAATAGAGGCCATTGTGTTGATCTGACACCCAATAATTTTATCAAAGATCACACCAACTACCTCCATTTCCATGGCAGTGGTCATGTTGCCCCAAAATATAGGACAATAATATAACTGCTTAAATGAAATGGACATAACAATTAAAACTGAAATACACACAAACATGTTCCAAATTTAGATAGAAGACTTTTCTCAGTACACATAATTGCAAAACAAATCTAGAAAGAAAGATATAATTATTTTAGCTGTTAATGTGCATGTGGCATATAGAGCATATTTCCCAAATTCAAATACTGAGCCTGCTCACAGAACCAGTGGAGATGTTGTATCAACAGTGATAACTGAAACAGTGATGGCTTTTTCAAGAATCATTTTGCTAATAAAAGTCTATTGCAAAATGCTTCAATTTAACATTTCAGTTTTGATGATTATATCTCTTTAAATTTCAGCACAATCGTAAACCAGATTTGCACCTTGCTTTGTATTACAATAGTGAGTGAATAGAAGCCAAGTATCTGACTGATACGTAAAGGGCCACAGAATATCCAAATGCGAGTGTGAAGCTGATTGTTTTAGGTTAAAAACTGCTGCAATACAAAAATATGTTTTCCATTTCACATTCCGTATTTTCAATAAATGAGAGAACTGATTAATCCAGGACTTGAGAAGCTATCCAGATGCTCATTTTTACACTAGAGAGAATGACAAGCTGTGATTGTTTCAGATGCTCTCAGATTATGCTTAATTTCACTAAGAATTAAGAAGGCAAAAAGCAGTGATATTTATAGGTATGCATTTTTTAACAAACAATTATTTCTGCTGGTAAACAAGTGAGAAAAGCTTTAATAAAATAGATTTTGCCACAAACACACCCTTTTTTTAAAGCATATTAATTATAAGAATACATTTGGTTTAATAGAAATATAAAATAAATACATAAAAACAAGTACTATGTTTGTTACTATTAGTATCTGACTATATTTCCTGAGTATTTTTCTCTAAACTGTATAACTTGGGAAAATGAGAGATTTCTACTTGAACAGATGGCGCTACACTATCTAAACTGTTTGTTCAATTTCTGAAAATCAATAAAAATTGTCTTACAAAAAAACAACCACAAAAAAATATATATATAGTGTAACCTAGTACATAACCTGTTTCTTACATATCCCAGATATCTGATACGGCTTTAATATTTCACCACCGCTAGATAACAAAAACTCATTTTCTCCATTAACACAAAAACAAAAACACAATATAAATGCAGAGAAATACATTTCATTATCCTTTAAGACAATAGGCTACAAATAATTATGTTAAACTTAGTTTATTATCTTTTGATACATCTAAATGATGTTATTTAAAATACATCAAAATGTATTTTTCCTTGCTTTTATGCTTGTGTAGGAGCGCCACATATTAACACATAAATATGTATGAACATAATCATATACATATATATTTAAATTTGCTGCCCATCGCTGTGTGACTTAGCCCCTTGGATGCGAAAGTTCTCATGCTGTGCCGCACGACATGAGAACGAGGCTCTCATTGGAGCTTATGGAAGTGAGGTTGCTTTCGCATTGCACCTAACTCACATTTGCGTGCACTGGTATTACAAAGTAAATTGCAAATATCGCTTTAGCGAAAGCTATATTTTGCGCTCCACTTATAATCTAGTACACTGCGTTTTATAATAAAACACTGGGCTGAAGAAGCACTAAGTACAACCACAATTTAATGCTGTTGAATACAAGCGTGCATTTACCATTTCTGACATGTCTCTTTAATTCCATATAATGAAAAACACTTTCAGGTGGTCATGTTGTGTGGGCTAATTTAAAGGTCCATCCCAGAATGCTTAGCGAATTGGCCTTAACTGCTCCTTAAAATTAGTATGGAAAGCCTATTGGCAGATCATGGGGTCTTTTGGCAGTAATGCCACTTTCAATCATTGTGTCTGAAGATTTTTTTTTCACAGCCTTTTGATCCTACGCACATATGAATGCTGTTTCTAGCTTAGACTATAAAACGCTGAGCTGCAATGATAGGTAACATAGTTAAAGCTTTTTTTTCCTCTTTATTTCTAGGTCATCATGATATTATGTGCGGCAACTATATGGGGCTGGCTAGCAATGCTGTGGAATCCATTTTTTATTTCCTGCTTTGCAGAAAGATAATGATTTATGTTTCTGCCATTCTGGTGTGTTATTGGCAAATGCCAATATAAGTCTGAATGACAGACTGCCCATGATGCACGTGCATTGCTTGGCACTTAAGTTATGCAATGCTACTAAAGCCATACCAGGTGTGCACAGATGATATAGCAACAGACCTCTGGACAGTCCTGGCTCATGCTAGTGACACTATCAACATGTCACTCTTGTTGAAATCTAAATTTTATCCCTGATCATTTACACTTCCAAAACGCATTTACCCTGTTACATGACAATAGACACATTTGGTAATTGGCCTAGTTATAGTAGGTACATTTCCACATATAAAAAAACACAATTAGATTTAAACTGAAACACCAAATGTAAATAATGAATCAATCGACATTCAAATCCTTTGTGATTAGAACTGGGATGAAATTCCAGCAAATAGATATATTTATATTTTGTGATGTGTCTTGCACTCCACCTAGTGGATATCTAAAATAAGTGCTGCCATATGAAATTTTGTCTCTTTCAGAATATAACTAAAGTGATTTCAAGATACTTTTATTTAACAAGATTGTTTAAAATATATATTTAAAAAAATGGTTCCTGTGTATTTTGCAGTGTTTTATACTCTACAAAAAAATATAAAAGGATTGTTGCAATTTTTAATTCCTATCTAAAATCTTGTAATAATTATACAGGAATAGGCAACCTCTGAATTAAGCAAAAAATCTGTTCCAAATATACTATGGGGTCGATTTATCACAGGATTACGCCAGCCTTTGAGCCCCTACGGCTGCAGGTTCTCACAAGCAGCAGTCATCAGCTGCTAAGGTGGCGAAATTCAATCTCCACGGTCTAGTCCGACCGGGGAGATTAACAGCTCCTGCCCGCGCATGATTGGCAGGTGGCGGGATTGCACAAAAGCACAAAATAGCGCTCGTGTGCAATGGTAAATTCCTCCGCGGAAATTTACCCCGCCAGAGGCGAGCTGTGGCAGACTAGGGCGCGTATATGCGCCCCTATCCACCTCAGCTTGATAAATCTAGCCCTATATAGCTACTATATTCACCTGTATTGTCTGTCTATTTATTTCCTCATCTACCAGATACTTCAAGGGACAGAAAATCAAAATTAAACTTTCATGATTTATACAGTGTGTACAACTTTAGCTAGAGGTGTTTTTAGCTGTTTGATCCGCATTGCACATATATATTAACTTATTTCTGTGAGGTATCCACATAAGTTATAATTAATTTTTATTCAGCAGTCCTAGTATTTTTAAAAAAACAAAATGTATGCTTACCTGATAAATTTATTTCTCTTGTGGTGTATCCAGTCCATGGATTCATCCATTACTTGTGGGATATTCTCCTTCCCAACAGGAAGCTGCAAGAGGACACCCACAGCAGAGCTGTCTATATAGCTCCTCCCCTAACTGCCACTCCCAGTCATTCGACCGAAGACAAGCAAGAGAAAGGAGAAACTATAGGGTGCAGTGGTGACTGTAGTTTAAAAATAAAAAACACCTGCCTTAAAATGACAGGGCGGGCCGTGGACTGGATACACCACAAGAGAAATAAATTTATCAGGTAAGCATAAATTTTGTTTTCTCTTATAAGGTGTATCCAGTCCACGGATTCATCCATTACTTGTGGGATACCAATACCAAAGCTATAGGACACGGATGAAGGGAGAGACAAGGCAGGCGCTTAAACGGAAGGCACCACTGCCTGTAAGACCTTTCTCCCAAAAATAGCCTCTGAAGAAGCAAAAGTATCAAATTTGTAGAATTTAGAAAAAGTATGAAGCGAAGACCAAGTCGCCGCCTTACAAATCTGTTCAACAGAAGCCTCATTCTTAAAAGCCCATGTGGAAGCTACCGCTCTAGTGGAATGAGCTGTAATTCTTTCAGGAGGCTGCTGGCCAGCAGTCTCATAAGCTAAGCGGATTATACTTCTTAGCCAAAAAGAAAGAGAAGTTGCCGAAGCCTTTTGGCCTCTCCTCTGTCTAGAGTAGACCACAAACAAAGCAGATGTTTGACGAAAATCCTTCGTAGCTTGTAAATAAAATTTTAAAGCACGAACCACATCAAGATTGTGTAATAGACGTTCCTTCTTTGAAGAAGAATTAGGACATAGTGAAGGAACAACAATCTCCTGATTAAAATATTTTTATTAGATACCACCTTAGGAAGAAAACCAGGTTTGGTACGTAACACTACCTTATCTGCATGGAAAATGATATAAGGGGAATCACATTGTAAAGCAGATAACTCCGAAACTCTTCGAGCCGAGGAGATAGCTACTAAAAACAGAACTTTCCAAGATAAAAGTTTAATATCTATGGAATGCAAAGGTTCAAACGGAACCCCTTGCAAAACGTTAAGAACTAAATTTAAACTCCATGGCGGAGCAAGAGGTTTAAACATAGGCTTGATTCTAACTAAAGCCTGACAAAACGCCTGAACATCTGGAGTATCAGCCAGACGCTTGTGCAAAAAGAATAGACAGAGCAGAAATCTGTCCCTTTAAGGAACTAGCTGACAATCCCTTCTCCAATCCTTCTTGGAGAAAAGATAATATCCTAGGAATCCTGACCTTACTCCATGAGTAACCTTTGGATTCACACCAAAGAAAATATCTACACCATGGGGGGTAGTTATCAAGCCGTCTAATTTTCTGCCTTCGCCGGCCCAATACGCCCGCATAAGCTCGCCTACCTTCGCCGCCGCGGACCTGAAAAAATACGCCTAAGTTATCAAATAAAGCTGTCAAAAAGCCGCGGGGCGATGAGCAGCAGACTGTGAGAGTTATCACTCATCCGATCTCGCTGCTCTTCAGCTTTTTCCCAGCTTTATTGCTAGCCTGTCACTAAGCACTCACACTAAACTACACTGTTCTACCCCCTATACCGGCACCCCCGGAGCCTCCCGCAACTCAATAAAGTTACTAACCCCTAAACCGCCGCTCCTAGACCCTGCCGCAACTCTGATAAATGTATTAACCCCTAAACCGCCGCTCCAGGACACCGCTGCCACCTACATTATACCTAGTAACCCCTATCCTGCCCCCCTACACCGTCGCCCTCTATAATAAAGTTATTAACCCCTATCCTGCTGATCCCGCACCTCGCCGCAACTAAATAAATAGTTTAACCCCTAAACCGCCGCTCCCTGAACCCGTAGCAACCTATATTAAACCTATTAACCCCTATCCTGCCCCCCCTACACCGTCGTCATCTATAATAAATTTATTAACCCCTATCCTGCCCCCCACTACACCGCCGCCACTGTAATAAAATTATTAACCCCTAAACCTAAGTCTAACACTAACCCTAACACCCCCCTAACTTAAATATTAATTAAATAAATCTAAATAATATTTCTATTATTAACTAAATTAATCCTATTTAAAACTAAATACTTACCTTTTAAATAAACCCTAATATAGCTACAATATAAATAATAATTATATTCTAGCTATTTTAGGATTTATTTTTATTTTACAGGCAACTTTCAATTTATTTTAACTAGGTACAATAGCTATTAAATAGTTATTAACTATTTAATAGCTTACCTAGCTAAAATAAACTGAAATTTACCTGTAAAATAAATCCTAACCTAAGTTGTAATTACACCTAACACTACACTATACTTTAATAAATTATTCCTATTTAAAACTAAATACTTACCTGTAAAATAAACCCTAATATAGCTACAATATAAATAATAATTATACTGTAGCTATCTTAGGATTTATATTTATTTTACAGGTAACTTTGTATTTATTTTAGCTAGGTAGAATAGTTATTAAATAGTTATTAACTATTTAATAACTACCTAGCTAAAAGAAATACAAAATTACCTGTAAAATAAATCCTTACCTAAGTTACAATTAAACCTAATGCTACACTATCATTAAATTAATTAAATAAACTACCTACAAATAACTACAATTAAATACAATTACATAAACTAACTAAAGTACAAAAAATAAAAAAAGCTAAGTTACAAAAAATAAAAAAATAAGTTACAAACATTTTAAAAATATTACAACAATTTTAAGCTACTTACACCTAATCTAAGCCCCCTAATAAAATAACAAACCCCCCAAAATAAAAAAATGCCCTACCCTATTCTAAATTAAATAAAGTTCAAAGCTCTTTTACCTTACCAGCCCTTAAAAGGGCCATTTGTGGGGGCATGCCCCAAAAAGTTCAGCTCTTTTGCCTGTAAAAGAAAAATACAACCCCCCACACAACATTAAAACCCACCACCCACATACCCCTAATCTAACCCAAACCCCCCTTACAAAAACCTAACACTAATCCCCTGAAGATCATCCTACTTTGAGTCGTCTTCACTCAGCCGAGCAGCGATGGAACCGAAGTGGACATCCGGAGCGGAAGAAGTTAATCCTCCAAGCGGCGCTGAAGAAATCTTCCATCCGATGAAGTCATCATCCAGGCGGCGCTGAAGAAGTCTTCGATCCGGGCGATGTCATCTTCCAAGAGGCGCTGAAGAGGTCTTCTATCCGGGCGATGTCATTTTCCAAGCCGGGTCTTGAATCTTCCTCCCGCCGACGCTGAACCTCCTTCTTCACCGACGGACTACGACGAATTAAGGCTCCTTTAAGGGACGTAATCCAAGATGGAGTCCCCTCAATTCCGATTGGCTGATAGGATTCTATCAGCCAATCGGAATTAAGATAGGAAAAATCTGATTGGCTGATGGAATCAGCCAATCAGATTGAGCTCGCATTCTATTGGCTGTTCCGATCAGCCAATCAGATTTTTCCTACCTTAATTCCGATTGGCTGATAGAATCCTATCAGCCAATCGGAATTGAGGGGACGCCATCTTGGATGACATCCCTTAAAGGAGCCTTCATTCGTCGCAGTCCGTCGGTGAAGAAGGAGGTTCCGCGTCGGCGGGAGGAAGATTCAAGACCCGGCTTGGAAGATGACATCGCCCGGATAGAAGACCTCTTCAGCACCTCTTGGAAGATGACATTGCCCGAATCGAAGACTTCTTCAGCGCCGCCAGGATGATGACTTCATCGGATGGAAGATTTCTTCAGTGCCGCTTGGAGGATTAACTTCTTCCGCTCCGGATGTCCACTTCGGTTCCATCGCTGCTCGGCTGAGTGAAGACGACTCAAGGTAGGATGATCTTCAGGGGATTAGTGTTAGGTTTTTGTAAGGGGGGTTTGGGTTAGATTAGGGGTATGTGGGTGGTGGGTTTTAATGCTGGGGGGGTTGTATTTTTCTTTTACAGGCAAAAGAGCTGAACTTTTTGGGTCATGCCCCCATAAATGGCCCTTTTAAGGGCTGGTAAGGAAAAAGAGCTTTGAACTTTATTTAATTTAGAATAGGGTAGGGCATTTTTTTATTTTTGGGGGGTTTGTTATTTTATTAGGGGGCTTAGATTAGGTGTAAGTAGCTTAAAATTGTTGTAATATTTTTAAAATGTTTGTAACTTATTTTTTATTTTTTGTAACTTAGCTTTTTTTATTTTTTGTACTTTAGTTAGTTTATGTAATTGTATTTAATTGTAGTTATTTGTAGGTACTTTATTTAATTAATTTAATGATAGTGTAGTATTAGGTTTAATTGTAACTTAGGTTAGGATTTATTTTACAGGTAAATTTCAGTTTATTTTAGCTAGGTAAGCTATTAAATAGTTAATAACTATTTAATAGCTATTGTACCTAGTTAAAATAAATTGAAATTTGCCTGTAAAATAAAAATAAATCCTAAGATAGCTACAATATAATTATTATTTATATTGTAGCTATATTAGGGTTTATTTTAAAGGTAAGTATTTAGTTTTAAATAGGATTAATTTAGTTAATAATAAAAATATTATTTAGATTTATTTAATTAATATTTAAGTTAGGGGGGCGTTAGGGTTAGTGTTAGACTTAGGTTTAGGGGTTAATAATTTTATTACAGTGGCGGCGGCGTAGTGGGGGGCAGGATAGGGGTTAATAAATTTATTATAGGTGGCGACGGTGTAGGGGGGCAGATTAGGGGTTAATAAATTTATTATAGGTGGCGACGGTGTAGGGGGGGCAGATTAGGGGTTAATAAATTTATTATAGGTGGCGACGGTGTAGGGGGGGCAGGATAGGGGTTAATACATTTAATATAGGTTGCGGCGGGTTCAGGGAGCGGCGGTTTAGGGGTTAATACATTTATTATAGTTGCGGTGGGCTCCGGGAGCGGCGGTTTAGGGGTTAATATGTATAGAGTAGCTTGCGGTGGGCTCCGGGAGCGGCGGTTTAGGGGGTAATAACTTTATTTAGTTGCGGCGGTGTAGGGGGGACAGATTAGGGGTGTTTAGACTCGGGGTACATGTTAGGGTGTTAGGTGCAGACATCTCCCATAGGAATCAATGGGATGTCTGGCAGCAGCGAACTTGTACTTTCGCTATGGTCAGACTCCCATTGATTCCTATGGGATCCGCCGCCTACAGGGGTGGCGGTTTGAAAACCAGGTACGCTGGGCCGTAAAAGTGCTGAGCGTACCTGCTAGTCATTTGATAACTAGCAAAAGTAGTGAGATTGTGCCGCACTTGTGTGCGGAACATCTGGAGTGACATAAGAATCGATCTGTGTCGGACTGAGTCCGGCGGATCGAAGTCTACGTCACAAAATTCAACTTTTGCTGGTCTCGAGCCTTTGATAACTAAGGCGAATCAGCCTTGCCACAAATACGCTGCGGAATTCCAGTGTATTTGAGGTTGACGGCTTGATAACTACCCCCCATATCTTATGATAGATTTTCCTGGTGACCGGCTTTCGAGCCTGAATTAAGGTATCAATGACCGACTCAGAGAAACCACGCTTTGATAAAATCAAGCGTTCAATCTCCAAGCAGTCAGACGCTGAGAAATTAGATTTGGATGGTTGAAAGAACCCTGAAGTAGAAGGTCCTGCCTCAGTGGCAGAGTCCATGGTGGAAGGGATGACATGTCCACCAGATCTGCATACCAAGTCCTGCGTGCTCACGCAGGTGCTATCAAAATCACTGAAGCTCTCTCCTGCTTGATCTTGGCAATCAGACGAGAGAGCAGAGGAAACGGTGGAAGCACATAAGCTAGGTTGAAGGACCAAGGCGCTGCTAGAGCATCTATCAGCGCTGCCTTGGGATCCCTGGACCTGGATCCGTAACAAGGAAGCTTGGCGTTCTGACGAGACGCCATGAGATCCAGTTCTGGTTTGCCCCAAAGTTGAATCAACTGTGCAAATACCTCCGTATGGAGTTCCCACTCCCCCGGATGAAAAGTCTGCCGACTTAGAAAATCCGCCTCTCAGTTCTCTACTCCTGGGATATGGATAGCTGATAGATGGCAAGAGTGAACCTCTGCCCATAGAATTATTTTTGAAACCTCCAACATTGCTAGGGAACTCCTTGTTCCCCCTTGATGGTTGATGTAGGCTACAGTCGTGATATTGTCCGACTGAAATCTGATGAACCTGAACGCAGCAAGCTGAGGCCAAGCCTGAAGAGCATTGAATATCGCTCTTAGTTCCAGAATGTTTATCGGAAGGAGTGCCTCCTCCTGAGTCCACGAGCTCTGAACCTTCAGGGAGTTCCAGACTGCACCCCAGCCCAGAAGGCTGGCATCTGTCGTTACTATTGTCCAATCTGGCCTGCGGAAGGTCATACCCTTGGACAGATGGACCCGAGATAGCCACCAGAGAAGATCAGTGCATTTGGTACACATTCTAAGAGGGGGTTCTACAATGGCTTCTAAACACAATGAACAATGAGTTTCCTCTATGTCAGACATGTTTAACAGACTAGTAATGAGACCAGCAAGCTTGGAAAACACTTTAATAAATGTGAAAAAGCAGAATATAAAAAACGGTACTGTGCCTTTAAGGGAAAAAAACAATCACATAAACTGCAAAACAGTAAAAAAAAACATTAAACTCTACGAAATTTTTACAGTGTGTATAATAGACTAAAATTGCACCCACTTGCAAATGGATGATTAACCCCTCAGGCTCAAAAACGGATCAGAAAAATGATAAAACCGTTATAAACAGTCACAAGCAAACTGCCACAGCTCTACTGTGGCTCCTACCTGCCCTTAAAACGACTTTTGTAGGAACAAAAATCCTTTACAGAGGTCCTATATGTCAGGGGACTCCTTCAGGGAAGCTGGATGTCTCAGACTGCAAAAACTACTGCGCAATTAGAGCGCAAAAATAACCCCCTCCCACCATGCACTCCAAGTGAAAGGGCCATAAATAACTACTCCTAGGAGAAATCTAATCAGCCATGGGGAAAACTAGGCCCCAAATAAAGATTTATCACCTTCAGTAAAAAACATTTTTTTATATATCATGCAAATGTTTTACATACTAAGTAATAAGAGCAATTAACATGAATATTACCCTTTACTGCAAGCATGATCCCAGTCGTAATCAGGCTTACCTTAAATATATCAGGCACTGTCAGCATTTTCTAGACCTTATCTCTCTAGAAAAAAATATACTGAACATACCTCAGAGCAAGTAATTCTGCAGGCCATTCCCCCAGCTGAAGTTTTCCCATACTCTTCAGTTATGTGTGAGAACAGCAGTGGACCTTAGTTACAAACTGCTAAGATCATCAAAAACCTCAGGCAGAACTCTTCTTCTAATTTCTGCCTGAGGCAAAAACAGTACAACACCGGTACCGTTTAAAAATAACAAACTTTTGATTGAAGATAAACTACACTAAGTCACCACATATCTCTTATACTTCCTTTCTTGTCGAGAGCTGCAAGAGAATGACTGGGAGTGGCAGTTAGGGGAGGAGCTATATAGACAGTTCTGCTGTGGGTGTCCTCTTGCAGCTTCCTGTTGGGAAGGAGAATATCCCACAAGTAATGGATGAATCCGTGGACTGGATACACCTTACAAGAGAAATAACTTTAGTTGGCAGAAATAAAAAAACATGAGAAAACACCACCATATGAAAAAAATAAAAAAAATAATACTATATATATATTGCAGATAAAGTAAGAAATTGGGTAATCCTAGCAGTACCCGGGTAAAGCTGACATTACCCAAGCGGCTGTGGGTAAAGCCAATGTAACATGATAAATCTTCTCAGAGTGCATTGAGTCACCGCATTAAACATATATATACAGGTAGTCCTCAGTTTACGACGGGGTTAGGATCCAGAAGGAATGGTTGTAAATCGAAACTGTTGTAAATTGAAACCCAGTTTATAATGTAAGTCAATGGGAAGTGAGGGAGTTAGGTTCCAGGCCCCTCTCAAAATTGACATAAGTAACACCAAATACATTATTTTTAAAGCTTTGAAATGGAGACTTTAAATGCTAAACAGCATTATAAACCTAATTAAATAATCACACAGACTGTATCATCAAACTAAGTTTAATGAACAAAAAAACATTTTTACTTGCATTTTTCTGCAAAAAGTTGTTAGCGTGTTAGATAGTATTGGGTCTGCACCTATTCTATGCATTTGAATCTGGACTGATTAAGCAGTTCGGCACCCTCACCTCAAGCAGCTGGACAGGAAGATAATAGGGAAGTGGCTGCTAGATCTTGTTGCTTTGAAAGCTAATCGATAGCTAAGGTCTGTTCTGTGTACACAGATTAATTTCAGTCTGCTAAGCTTGCATAACTTTGCTGCAATACAAGCCGACAGCTCTACCTACTGATTATTTTAATTAGTGCACTGCTTTTCAATAGCAGTCACATGACTGAAAAAATAGGTTGTTATTCTGAAACTGTGCAAATTGAAACGGCTTAAACCAAGGGCCACCTGTATATATATATATATATATATATATATATATATACACGATGCACTGTAATTCTAACATCTTCACTATCTCTTTTGCCTCCGCCTGGGGGGTTTAAGGGGGGGAGAAGCCCCCCTGGTAAACTTCACTCCGCAATATTCAATTGGGGTGGATGCAAGAGGATCATCAGGGCGCCTTCCTTGAACCCCCCCAGGCAGAGGCAAAAAAAATTGTAGAGATGGGGAATTACATTACATCAGGCATTACCCACAGCTGCTTTGGTAATGTCAGGTTTACCCGGGTAATCCTAGGATTTCTGACTTTACCTGTAACATATATATATATATATATATATATATATATATATATATATATATATATATATATATATACACAGATACATACACATACAGTACATATCTTTGTGTCATTTTCTATGGTGTACACAGTAAATATCAGAACTAGAGTGCTTATTTCCTAAATATTTCAATCAGGAATCAGGAGGTCCTTCCTTAGAGGTAGTCTCCAAGGTGGGAGAGATGACATCTCCACTAGGTCTGCAAACCAAACCCTGCGAGGCCACGCAGGGGCTATTAGAATCACCAACGCCCTCTCCTGTTTGATACGAGCAATGACTCATGGAAGAAGAGCAAAAGGAGGAAAACAGGTATGTCAACCTGAAAACCCAAGGAACCGCCAGATGATCTACCAGAACGGCCTGCGGATCTCTTGACCTTGAACCATACCTTGGAAGCTTGGCGTTCTGATTGGACACCATCAGATCTAACTCCGGCACCTCCCATTTGAGCGCTAAGCTAGAAAACACCTCCGGATGGAGTTCCCACTCCCCGGGATGAAAAGTCTGTCTGCTCAGAAAATCCGCTTCCCAGTTGTCTACTCCTAGAATGTGGATGGAAGATAGACATTAATTGTGGGTCTCTACCCACTGAAGAATCTGAGTAACCTCCTTCATGGCTAAGGAACTCTGAGTTCCTCCTTGGTGATTGATGTAAGCCGCAGAGGTTATGTTGTCTAACTGGAACCTGATAAACTGCTGTTGCAATACCGACCCCCCCCCCCCCTGCAGATTTGCGGCCAATCGGCCTATAGCAGGAGGTATCAATCAATTTGATCATATTGGATCGGGTTGATTTCCAGCAATGTCTGTCCCCTGCCTCAGAACTGGCGGACAGGTTATGGAGCAGCAGTCTTTAGACCGCTGCTTCATAACTTGTGTTTCTGGAGAGCCTAAAGGCTTGTCAGAAACACGGGGCATCTGTCAGGGTGCCAGGAATCAGACTGAGACGAGAGGTGCAAAAATAATCACACCTTTATTAATAGCAAAAAATAATAAAAAGTCCACAAGTCAAATAACAAGCCAGGAGTCAAAACCAGAGCTGGTAGTCAGACGAGCCGAGTCAGGAGCCAAAGCAAATAGTCAGACGAGCCGGAATCAGGAACAAGGAAAAAAGCAGAGTCAGGAACAAGCCAGGGATCAGGAACTAGGAAGGACGTCAGGCAGCCAGGTAATACACAGGAACTCTCACAAACAGGTCTGAGACAACGCAAAGGCAAAGAATACTGAACAGAGGCCCTTAAAATAATAAGTGATGACATCACAATTCTGAGACTGCATCCTGTCTCACATGGATGATGCACACCAGTCTGGCCATAAAAGGAAGTGTAGGAAATGAGCAGCATCCCCCACAATACACCATAGTTAGGAAGAGAGGTGAGTAAAATGGCTGCCAGCAGCACATGGCAAACAACAGGGAAAAAACCCTGACAGCATCAAGCTCCATACGGAGCTTGATAAATAGGCCCCAGAGCATGCAATTTTAAACAACTTTCTAATTTACTACTATTATCATTTTGGGTATATTTATTTGAAATAGCAGGAATGTAAGCTTAGAAGCCTTAGCTGACCTATTAGCTTACCCACTGCACCACATACGCACCATACTACACCACAAACACACAAACCACATACACATCATACCACACTTAGGGATGGGCGAATGTTTCGCAACATTCGAAAAACGGCACGAATTTTAACACATTCGTTCGTTCGAATCGAATTTCGAATGTTTACATAACATTCTAACATTCGATTTTCGAATGTTCGGTTTTGAATTTTACGATTACATTCGAAAATATTCGAATTTCGAAAAATTCGAATTTAGATTGTAATAGTATTTCTAATGCTTTTTCTTTAAATGTAATATTCGAATTATGCAATATTCAAATTCGAAAAATTCGGATTTAGATTGTAATAGTATTTCTAATGCTTTTTCTTTAAATGTAATATTCGAATTATGCAATATTCGAATTCGAAAAATTCGAATTTAGATTGTAATAGTATTTCTAATGCTTTTTCTTTAAATGTAATATTCAAATTATGCAATATTCGAATTCGAAAAATTCGAATTTAGATTGTAATAGTATTTCTAATGCTTTTTCTTTAAATGTAATATTCGAATTATGCAATACGTGTATTCGAATTCGAAAAATTTGAATTTAGATTGTAATAGTATTTCTAATGCTTTTTCTTTAAATGTAATATTCGAATTATGCAATATTCGAATTCGAAAAATTCGAATTTAGATTGTAATAGTATTTCTAATGCTTTTTCTTTAAATGTAATATTCGAATTATGCAATACGTGTATTCGAATTCGAAAAATTCGAATTTAGATTGTAATAGTATTTCTAATGCTTTTAAATGTAATTTTCGAATTATGCAATATTCGAATTCCAAAAATTCAAATTTATATTCGAATTCGAAAAATTCGAATTTATGTTTGTAATAGTATTTGTAATGCTTTCTTTAAATGTAATATTCGAATTATGCAATATTCTATATGGAAACATTCGAAATGATATGTTTGTATCTATTATGTATCAATTTACTAAATTCCTACCCTACCACATGAACTATTGAACTTCTGAATAGTATTTGTTAAATAGAATGTTAAATTCGAAATTTCGAATGTGGACATTCGATATAATTATAAACATTCGAATTTGAAAGTGACATTCGAAAACTGTAAATAACATTCGATTTTCGAATTTTTAAGAATATTCGTTCTTATCGACATTCGAATTTAGAATTCGAATTTCGGTAATAACATTCGTTCTACATTCGAAATTCGAAAATTTACACATTCGCCCATCCCTAACCACACTACATACATACTGCTCCATATACACACCGTTACACGTCATACCACACCACATACACATCTAACCACATCGCAATTATGTCGAATTGTGTGTGAATGACTTAGTACATATCAGGAATAATATCTGCAGAAGACCTAAAATTAACCACCTATGGCTATTTTTTAAATAAAAAAAATCTATCAGAGTTACAATCTACAGACTGGCGTGCAAGTGCATACATAAATACACATTCTTATACACAAACACATTCATACATACATACATACACACGTACATAAAGACACACCCACATAGACTCATACACACAGACACGCACACGAATGCAGATACACACATACATAAAAACACACCCACATAGACTCATACACACAGACACGCACACAAATGCAGATACATACGTACATAAAAATACACCCACATAGACTTATACACACAGACACGCACACTAATGCAGATACACACGTACATAAAAACACACCCACACAGACTCATACACACAAACACACACACAGACACGCACACTAATGCATACATACACACGTCCATAAAAACACACCCACACAGACTCTTACACACAAACACACACACGCAACACCACAGTAATTGCCCACAAAATAATTTCATAAAGTTATCTCCCTACAAGGTGGCTATCAAATATTTATAGTATGATAGAATTCTCTAATATTTACTATGCCAACTGATATTCAGACTTTATAGACATTCATGGAAGCTGAATACTTGTCTAGAACAATTAAACAAAAAAATCATTCTTTTTTTTTGAGGTTCATAAATAAGTTCACATTCAACATATCTCAATACAGTACAGTTACACCACTTATGAAGTCACTATGGACATAAAATCTTGATACAGACAATACAGTCTCCACAGTTCTGGTCACGGATGAAAAAATGACATATAAGCTACGAACAAATGACCAGTGAAGCACAGATTAAATGAGAAATAAGTGAGCACTAAAATAAATGATACATTGAAAACCTCAGTTTTCTTGTGAGATATCAGTCACTCTTGGACCCTTGAATAAAATATGTGTTCTATAAACTAAACATACTTATGTAGTAAATGAGGAGCATTTGTAGCGTACATGAAAGATCACTTAACAGCATAACTTACAAATATATAGCATTATACTTAGCTATATTAGAGGGTAATATGGTAAAAGAAAAAAAACATAAATTATGTTTACCTGATAATTTTCTTTTCTTGTGACGGGAAGAGTTCACAGCTGAATTCATTACTTTTGGGAATTCAGAACCTGGCCACCAGGAGGACGCAAAGACACCCCAGCCAAAGGCTTCAAATACCTCCCCCACTTCCCTCATCCCCCAGTCATTCTGCCCTGGGAACAAGGAACAATAGGAGAAATATCAGAGTGAAAAAGGGTGCCAGAAGAACAAAAATGTTACTGCCGGCTCATAGATAAAACGCGGGAGGGAGATGTGGACTCCTTCTGTCAGAAGAAAAGAAAATTATCAGGTAAGCATAATTTATGATTTTTTTCTTAAACGGGAAGAGTCCACAGCTGCATTCATTACTTTTGGAAATACAATACCCAAGCTAGAGGACACTGAATGCAAACAAAGGGCGGGTACAAAATGGCGGCCCCTTCGAAAGGCACCATAGCCTGAAATTACCCGACACCCTACAAAAACTCTAAACGACAAGGGAAAAACCGGAAGCCCAGGTAACTGCTCATCAGTTACATAACCTGCAAAGCCGTGCTAAAGACCACTCAGACCCAGAGTCTGCTGAGCACAAAGGCCTCCGAGGAGCCAGCCCAGCGGCTCTCGACTTCTACGAAAAGTATCCCTAAAAGTCAAAAACCTCTATCTACCCCCGAGGGGGAGAATAGAGGACCCCATAAGAGATACAAAGGACCATCCAACAAGGGCTCAAATCAAACTTAGAGCAACCCAAGGTTGCCACAGCACCACTGCCCAGGGAGAAGAACTCCCTAGAAGGACAAGGACCAGAAAAATAAGTCCATACTCAGGAAAAAAAAGTCAATAGGATGACCAGAAGGCCACCCTCATATCCCTGACACAGCACCATACCACATATGGTGTTCCAGAAAACCGCAAGTTCCCTATTGCATCACAGCCAAGTCAAAACCTGTCAGGTAAGACAAGCAAAAACAAGCAGAGACAGGATAACTGTCCTAGCAGTTAAAAATAGCTTTCCAAGAGAACACAGAGCCACCTGTAAACAAGAACTCACGATGGTCAATCTCCAGGCAGCAGAGCTGACCCTAAGCCATTGTGGGACTCGTCCCACCAAAAAGTGCTGAAAAATCGCATTAACAGCTCCCGACCAGAAATCTTCGCCAAGGAGCGTCTCATCCCAGCAGCAGATGCCACCAGTAGAGAGATGGGCACCAAGAATCCCCTCAACGAAGTAAAATACAAACTCAAAAATAGTAAAATGGTCAACACTGCACAGAGCAGACCAATCCCTGACCTTCCCTCCAGTATAACGGTCCCAGCCCAAAGGTAAGTTAAAGACCGTCGGAAGAAAAAGGATGGATCTACAAGGAATCAAAACCCCAGAGTAGAACTCTGACCGCTACTAAAACTGGCATGCTTAATGAGCCATGACAGGTAACTTTGTGCTCGGGTCCGAAAACCCCTACACTGCAGCCTTCCAGAATAAGGAACACTCCCCCAGGGAAAAAAGTATTCTGACCCCCAGCATCCTAATACCAGAATCCAGTTCCATGATTCTGAGTACGCCAGGAGGGGAAAAAAATCCTATGAGGCGGAAAAAAAAAGACCCACGGGCCTTCACAGATACTGAGGTACCTCCAAGTCAAGGAGAATACGCAAGAACTCATCCCCCACCCTAGGTGAGAAGAAAATGGAGCAAAGCAACAGTAACCACCCTACCAATATAGGCAAGACCCTTCGGCCAATATCGCCAGCCCAGTTGAAACGACAACTGGAGTTCACAAGGAAGCACAGATGTCCCATAAGACAAGTAGGGATCCGTCTGAGAGACCTCAAACTGAAACCTCAGACAGACTGTAATCTCCCATGAGAGTCAGAAATCCCGCCCTTAAAGGTACACATGGGGGAACGAAACTCAGAGGTTAAGCAGAACCGTCGATGCCCGTTCCAGGCAAGAGACGTGGTCCTAAGCCAAAGTCCTTGAAAAACAGAACCGATCGAAAGATCAAACTTCCTGAGGAATCTATCAGCTGCATCCCATGGTAGGGGCGCATCCAAGAAAAAGCCTTCCACCATCTAAAGTCCGTAGACATAGAATACCTAGCAACAGCTCCAGACCAGTTGAAGAGAAAAACTCCTGACCAGTTGAAGAAATGGGCAACCAGTACTCTTGGATCGCAAGGCTATCCTCAGTAGACCGGCTGAACGACCTGATCCACACACTAGTGAAGAGGAAGGTCATTTCCCAAACCCCAAAAAGGCAAAAATCTGTGACTGAACATGGACCTCCTACCCTCAAGCCCAAAAGGCTAGATCTGCATAAGGTCGAAGGATAGCACCCAAGAGTCTAAAGACCATGGTATGACAAGGGGCAGTTCTTAGATTGAGAAGATGACAGTCTCCAGAAATCCTTACTGGAACAGTCTCCCGAAATCCCTGCAACAGAAATAACAATGGGAGCCTCGCAGCTCCTGGCAGAAAGGCAGGGAGACTCCTGCACTCCCCGTACTGGAGCAAACGAAACGCTGAGAAAAAATGAAGAAGGACATGCTCCGCACTTCCATAACAGATGATCCACCCCAAAACGGGAAGGAAAGAAAACTCTGTCACCGCAAAAGGAATGCGACTAGGCTACAAGACGAAAAATTGACCCCCAGAGGTCATTCACATCTCCAGACTCTACAGGAGAGGATAACTATGGTTCCGAGTCCACAGGGAATCTTAGGAACCCCGATGACGTCTTGAAAAAGTCGGTTACGCAACTGAAGCAAATTGTAGTACCTGGTATTCCATCCAAGTACTAACCAGGCCCAACCCTGCTTAGGTTCCGAGATCAGACGAGATCGGGCACATTCAGGGTGGAGTAGCCGTAGGCCCATAGAAAGGCCAACTTATATTGGAACTCCCTACCTTCCTTCCAGAAGCGCTGGATCTACGCACTAGGCCCCATACCTCATAGTAGGATCCGAGCCCGGAGTCCATATCAATAGGCCAAGTGACATTCAGAATTTGACAGGATAATCAGCACCACAAGGGTGACATGAACCCAAGGAACAGCAGATAGCACCCAACCAATACCTGCCTGGTACAAGGACACCCCAAAACTGTCCAAGGTCCAAGAAAAATTGACCAGAAGGTTCGATAATATGAATTAGAAAATAACTTCATTCCTAACCAAAAGTGCACAACTTCTGAGGATGCACCCATGAGACCAAAAAATCGCAAGTATCAGTTCCAGAGAAAAAAACGTTCCCAAAATGGAAATTATATCAGACGTGAGCTTAATAAAAACAAATCAAATACATCCTATCGGGATCAAAATAAAAGTAAGGCAGCACCCGCGGGTGAACACCCAAGGTGAATGAGTACGCCAACAGGACCAGCCGATCAGAGGCCCCATTCACCCAAGCTCAGAACTGGAACTGATATATAAAAGAAAGACAAACGGAGACGTCAAGCTTCATTAGCTTCATCCCCAAACATCTAACCCAGCTTGCCATCCAGCATCCAAGGCCTTGGATCCCTCAGCATTCTAGGACTGGAATCCTCTAGCACCACCAAAACATGCCTTAGTAGAACACGAAAATGTGCCAGCCTATAACGAAAGGCGAAATTATCCCTCGCCGGATCAATAAACGACCCCGGCCCCGAGGTTGGGGCCCCTGAAGCCTCAGAGGCCGACGCTTCCCCAGAATGCCGAACTGAATCAGGTGATCCGCACAAATATTGTTAACCTTTCCTCATTTCAGAGAGTGATGCGGAAGAAGCCTTTTCTGCACACACGCCACAGAGTCGCTTGAGGTATGCAAATACACATTTGGACAAGCCAGATTCATTTTGGAAGAAGGTGCTGTGGACTGATGAAACAAAGATTGAGTTATTTGGTCATAACAAGGGGCGTTATGCATGGCAGCAAAAGAACACAGCGTTCCAAGACAAACACTTGCTACCCACAGTAAAATTTGGTGGATGTTCCATCATGCTGTGGGGTTGTGTGGCCAGTGCTGGTACTGGGAATATTGTTAAAGTTGAGGGTTGCATGGATTCAACTCAATATCAGCAGATACTTAAGAATAATGTTGAGGAATCAGTCACAAAGTTGAAGTTACGCCGGGGCTGGATATTTCAACAAGACAACGACCCAAAATACTGCTCAAAATCTACTCTGGCATTTATGCAGAGGAATCAAATACAATGTTCTGGAATGGCCATCCCAGTCCCCAGAACTGAATATCATTGAAAATCTGTAGGGTGATTTGAAGCGGGCTGTCCATGCTCGGCAACCATCAAACCTAACTGAACTGGAGATGTTTTGCAAGGAGGAATGGTCCAAAATACCTTCATCCAGAATCCAGACACTCATTACAGGCTATAGGAACCGTCTAGAGGCTGTTATTTCTGATAAAGTAGGCTCTACAAAATATTGATGCAATATTTCTGTTGGGGTGCCCAAATTTATGCACCTGTCAAATTTCGTTTTAATGCATATTGCACATTTTCTGTTAATCCAATAAACCTCATTTTACTACTGAAATATTACTGTGTCCTTCAGTTATTTGATAGATCAAAATGAAATTGCTGATCCAAACACCCAATTATTTATAAATGAAAATCATGGAAATTGTCAGGGGTGCCTAAACTTTTGCATACGACTGTATATTAAAGGTTGTGCAGACTACTATGGCACTACATTAATATAGGTTGTGCAAACTACTATGGAACTAAATAAACAAATATATTATAGGTTGTGCAGACTACTATGACACTAACTACATATATTATAGGTTGTGCAGACTACTATGGCACTAAATAAGCACATACATTATAGGTTGTGCAGACTACTATGACACTAACTAGATATATTATAGGTTGTGCAGACTACTATGGCACTAAATAAGCACATATATTATAGGTTGTGCAGACTACTATGGCACTAAATAAACACATATATTATAAGTTGTGCAGACTACTATGGCACTATTTAACCATTTAAAGGAAACAAATGAATATTGATGAATTTCATCAGTATTTATTTAGGATATTGATTGTGTTAATACAAAACAAATATCCTTCTTTCGTTAATGAATCAGCATTCGTTACAAAACAAATGCACATGCCTTGTTAATACATTATAAATAAAATACATGCTTGGTATAGCACGCAGTCAGTGTGGCAGTTAATCTTCTCTGCTTTGTAAATAAATTTTAAATTGGAGACAGTGCATGGGTATTGAAAATGCAGGTCTGTAGCACTGGCCACAACTTTACAAAGATGTCACATCGACCTCAGTCAACAAATGGGGTTTATCTATAAACTCACCATTTTAAAGGGACAGTCAACACAAGAATTTTTGTTGTTTAAAAAGATAGATAATCCCTTTATTACCCATTCCCCAGTTTTGCATAACCAACACAGTTATAATAATACACGTTTTACCTCTGTGATTACCTTGTATCTAAGCCTCTGAAAACTGCCCCCTTATTTAAGTTCTTTTGACAGACTTGCATTTTAATCAATCAGTGTTGACTCCTAGGTAACTTCATGTGCGTGAGCAAAATGTTATCTATATGACACACATGAACTAATGCCCTCTATTGGTGAAACACTGTCAAAATGCATTGAGATTAGAGGCGGCCTTCAAGGTCTAAGAAATTAGCATATGAGCCTACTTAGGTTTAGCTATCAACTAAGAATACCAAGAGAACAAAGCAAAATTGGTGATAAAAGTAAATTGAAAAGTTGTTTATAATTACATGCCCTATCTGAATCATGAAAGTTTATTTTGAACTTAACTGTCCCTTTAATCTCTCAGGTGGATACTGTGTATATAACAAGGAGTATCAGCACACTGACAGTATGTCCCTCCAATTAAAAAAAAACTACAATAAGTGACATAATGTAGGCCACAACTACAAAAGCTCAAGGCACTAAAATATTCAGAACCAAAATATGTCAGGATTTAAATAGTAAGACAGCTTATAGAGCAGAGAGCTAAAAACTGAAAATAGACCATAACTAGGCTTCTAAATATAATGACCAATAAAATTACACATACCTGACATACGTCAGGTCAGAGCTAAAATCATAAAAAAAATAAAAAATACCCAAACAGAGTATAGTATAGGGGCGCTATCATAAAGAGTATGTAGTAAATATGACTCTATATATATATATACACACAAAATAATTGTTCGCCACAGGTAAAGTTAAACCAATGGTAAACTATAAATAAATTTAGCAGGGTTATATACACACATTAATATATGAGTACAAAAAGTCCCAAATATACAAAAATGGTCACAATAGTATCCAAGATGAGGTTATAATGATATCTGGCAGCTCTCCTCGAGGTATAAGGCCATCCACATCAAGAAATTTCTATAAAGAAGCAGAGAAGGCGCCACATAGCATAATTCTGTGAGATAAACCAAGTAAAAATAGATAGCTCAGATGCACTCACGTTTAGTAAAGCATCAAGATGTGATGCAGGCTGGGCATGCCGGAACCTTAGAGTTGTCCGGTAAAACTCTCCTCACAGGCAAGATCTCCCCCAATGCCAGGTGGTGATCACAGGATAATGGTGTTGTTTGATTCAGGTGTATTGTCAACTCCAGCAATATCAGGTGTAAATACCATGCAGGAATGTCCAGACAAACAAGGTAGCAAGTAGTATAAAATAAAAGTGTTTATTTTAACACATTTAAAAACACAGCAACGCGTTTCTCAGTATCCAGTACTGTTTCCTCAGGCTGATAAAACTATACAATACTTGCTACTAAATATACACAAATGAGGCCAATCAGAAAGTTGTTGAACAGACACACCCTCATTCTCCTTAATTGGTCACATGATTTCACAGATATAAACAAAACTCTTATTAGTATTTCCCATATGTATATATGGGTTAACATCATAAATATATAGTGAGTTAAAAAACATATCTATTCATATGTATGACAATAGTATGTTATCTAGATGTATGTATATACATCACTTTGTTGTTATCTGTATATCTGTTTATGTCACTTGATATGAATAATCTCTATTAGGCTATTCCTACGATTAAACTCTCAACTTTAATGTAATTGACACTCCTCTATGTTAACTACTCAAAATATGTGGCGGGTCATATATATATATATATATATATATATATATATATATATATATATATATATATATAAAGACTCCAAGCACATTAGTACATGTCAGCATCCGCTTCGATAAAATGTTTGTATTCTAATGTTTGTGTTATAATTTGCTTTTGGTGCTTCTTGGTAAACATTACCTTAGTATCCTTAATGCAGGGCTAGAATTTGTATGTGGAAAGTAGTTATTTTAGATAGTACTTTTTCCCGATCATAGTTTATCTGATGGCGGCGAGCCGTGACAGAATACACACAGAATTAGTAATTCATCACATAAATATGGTACTATAATTTGATTGGCTGAAAAGGCCAACTCCTATGTTTTTATGACACACACAAAATAACATTAGTTTTTAATAATCACAATCTATTAAATAACCTTCAAACATATGCACATCCAATATGAATAGCGTACAACTTTCATTTATCGTATTTTGAAAGTTCGCTATCAGATACAACTAGCCGGACATTGTTCAGAAAATATCGTTGAACACATAAGGTATTGTGTGATTGGCAGGTAGTGTCGGGGGCGTGTATTACCTTTGCGATCACGGCCCATAGGAAACCAACACGTCACGAGCACCTCCCTTATTGGCTAACTTGCAGTCTGTGTGTATTCTGTCACGGCTCGCCGCCATCAGATAAACTATGATCGGGAAAAAGTACTATCTAAAATAACTACTTTCCACATACAAATTCTAGCCCTGCATTAAGGATACTAAGGTAATGTTTACCAAGAAGCACCAAAAGCAAATTATAACACAAACATTAGAATACAAACATTTTATCGAAGCGGATGCTGACATGTACTAATGTGCTTGGAGTCTTTTTATATATATATATATATATATATATATGACCCGCCACATATTTTGAGTAGTTAACATAGAGGAGTGTCAATTACATTAAAGTTGAGAGTTTAATCGTAGGAATAGCCTAATAGAGATTATTCATATCAAGTGACATAAACAGATATACAGATAACAACAAAGTGATGTATATACATACATCTAGATAACATACTATTGTCATACATATGAATAGATATGTTTTTTAACTCACTATATATTTATGATGTTAACCCATATATACATATGGGAAATACTAATAAGAGTTTTGTTTATATCTGTGAAATCATGTGACCAATTAAGGAGAATGAGGGTGTGTCTGTTCAACAACTTTCTGATTGGCCTCATTTGTGTATATTTAGTAGCAAGTATTGTATAGTTTTATCAGCCTGAGGAAACAGTACTGGATACTGAGAAACGCGTTGCTGTGTTTTTAAATGTGTTAAAATAAAAACTTTTATTTTATACTACTTGCTACCTTGTTTGTCTGGACATTCCTGCATGGTATTTACACCTGATATTGCTGGAGTTGACAATACACCTGAATCAAACAACACCATTATCCTGTGATCACCACCTGGCATTGGGGGAGATCTTGCCTGTGAGGAGAGTTTTACCGGACAACTCTAAGGTTCCGGCATGCCCAGCCTGCATCACATCTTGATGCTTTACTAAACGTGAGTGCATCTGAGCTATCTATTTTTACTTGGTTTATCTCACAGAATTATGCTATGTGGCGCCTTCTCTGCTTCTTTACAGAGCTAAAATCATGCATTTAGAAAGTATCAATGTATTTTCCTAATAGAAAAGAATAATATCACCCCATAGTACACCCAAGAAGATGTAAAGTGAAAGTGTAAGTTTTAAACAAGATCTATCTTATAGTGATTTCCCCCCCTCCCAATAGTTGGTTATGTGACATATACTGTGAAGCCTATAAAACGTCCTTGCTTCTATAAATCACACATTTCTCTCTCCTCAACTGTTCAAACATATTGGATTGTAGATAAAATCAGCAGACTTAAAAAATATTGTCCCAATAGGTGTAAATAATCTAGTCAAACTCATAGCATCTGTACAGTAAGCTTTAACCCCTTAAACGGACATGAAACTCATTTTTTTTTATTTCATGATTAAGATAGAGAATACAATTTTAAATAAGTTTCCAAATTACTTTTATTATCACATTTTCTTCATTCTCATGTTATTCTTTGTTGAAGATATATCTAGATTACGAACAGAGAGCACCAATGCCTTGTTTAACACGTGAAACTTAAGGTTTAGGACTTGCAACTTGACTTGGATTTGCCTGTCTTGGCTTGGGACTTGACTTGAGACTTGCCTGTGTTGACTCAGGACTTGACTTAAGACTTGAATGCAAAGACGTGACTTGTAAAGCAATGACTTGATCCCACCTCCACAGACTACTTGCCTTATTGGGAGGAGCCAATCTGTGCTTGAGTCTGTAGCTGACAAGGCTAGCCTAGATCCTTATGTTAGTAACATGAATTATTTAGTAGTTATTACCTGCAGGCACCAAAAAAGTGGGGATGGTTAACAGCGCTAGTGTGATACCTATATAAAGCCCACAAGAAAGGGATCTCCTCCGTACAAAGAACCCTCAAAAGACCAAGTTAAAAGAAAAACCTTATATGTTAAGCAAACATTAAACATTAACGGAATGTCTAAAGCAGTATATACCACGCTGTATACTAAAATTTGAGAGAATATAGAATCCAAAGTAATTCATATTCTAAAAACTATTATCATGTAAAGTTATACGTACTGCCTCTATAAGAAGAGGTAAATATACAATCAGGCTCCAAAATTGTTCTAAGCATGTCCCTTTAAAAAGCTCATGGATATGTGTGGGTATATAAGGGCATTAGATACAACGGAAAGCAGCTTAAAAAGGCTTGTAGCCGAAACGCGTTGCTCTGTTTTTGTCCACTTGAGGCTTCTGTAGTTTGACTGCATTGAATCCAGGCGGCAGACTTGTAAAGCAAAGTGCTATTTTGTATCCAGAAGGGAACAGTAACGATAAGTTACAATATGAATCAGAGCCGAAACAGAAAGGACTCAGAAGGAAAAGAGACCAAATTGGATCATCCTAATATCACTTTCGGTGTAAGTAAAAAAGCGCACCTTTAAGATAATAACTTTGCCATACTTTGACAAGGATCTCTTGTCTCATCCTATCATCCACAGGATCATTGGATTAACCCTTTCCTATTCGGATCTTCTTTGATTGAACTGCATGAACATTTTAACATTTTTTATTTTCCCATATGTTCATCTGATGTATTGTTTTTCATTTTATCATTGTATATTGTGTTTTATAATGCAAGTTTTCTTTGCATATGCTTTTATGTAAATATTAAATATATCCCCTTACATTTGATACTGCATTTTTGTAGTTTTTATTGGTCTTTTGCCATTAAGCCTAACGCAATCTTAAAAGCCAGATACTGCACATACATTTAGCTCTAGTAGCGCCACAGATATGTTTCCTTAATGTTTGCTTAACATATAAGGTTCTTCTTTTAAGTTGTTAACTGCAGATAAAGCCAATTAGGGAAATATATGTAGTGGGGTTAGCCTTAAGAAGTCTGCAGGGTGCATTTCCAGTTCTCATAATTAGAAAATCAACAATTTTCAGAGCTAAATTACATGAAAAAGGAGGAAAGACAGTATATGCAAAGTTGGTTTACTATGCATTACTAAACATTTTGGCCTTGATTATAAGTGGAGTACTAATTTATTGCGCACCTGCAAACGGGCAAATTTGCCCGTTTACGGGTGTGCAATAAATAACCAGCCATTACAAGTGGCTGGTTATTGCTGCCGCAAGCTCACAGTGGCAAAATACAGTGTTTAGGGCTTTTTTTCAAATAAAAAATAGTTGCATTGTGGGGGCGGAGCTACGCCGTGCTGGGACATGGCCGCAGTGTGAGAGAGCTCCGTAGCTGTCAAACCATCAGAGCCTAAGAACAAACGAAAACTGGGATCAAATTATATCACAACTAATGTGGAACAGCCCGTTAACATCACTGGTCTTATTGCTGGGCTTGGAAGTGATTTTGCAGGTCCCTACACAGCCTGAAATTGAGAGACATAACTGAAGCGGTCGCCATCTTTGAAACCCACGCTGAAAGCAAACCACAACGGCACTCCACGGCTGCTTCGCCGCTGCACCTACGCTTGCCCCTTTGTGACACCTACCTCCAGGCTTAATCTGCAGTGAGAGCCGTGTTCCGGAAAGGCAACCTACAGACAATCGGAGCAGAGGGACAACCGCAAACAACAGATTCAGGTACCGCCCGGTAACGAAGGCATCAGGGGTTGTGATGGAGTGCTCGAGGGTCACATAATATAACCTGGACGCCACTATTGGGGTGTTCTGAGGGAAGATCCGCTTATATCATCAGTCACTATACTGCCCCACCAGGCCCTAGGTCTTTCCAACATAACTACCAACCACGTGGGCGCTACCATTACAGCACAGAGTTGCCGCCACGCTGGGCCCTAATTAAAACTTCGGAGAGCTCCCTGCCCCATTTCATAAGACTGACATACTGAAACTTCAGGCCCATACAGGCAACAGTGGCACACGGCTTCCTCGCTGCAGCTCTGAAGGAACAGCCTGGGGCAAAAGTGACATCGAAACTATCTAGATCTGTCGGCTGGTAGCTGCTCATTTTAACATCCTGAACATTTTCAATTTAACATAAGCTACAGCTGGTATAGTGGCTGGAGGGCTAGAGGGCAATCCAGATCAGGTCGAACCCACCCTTATACCCTAATAACTTTATTTCACATTCAGACACACGGTTTGATCCAGCCTAACCTAAACTCAACCACAGCAACTCTCACTGAGGGCTTAGAAAGGAGGCTACTCTATCCTAACACCCACAACTTTGATCCTCCATCACAGTACAGCCCACCACTAACAAAGAAAATGACCTCTAAAAAAGGCAACAAGCCAGAAAAGCCAAATAAAACCTCTGCCCAGACCCCCTCGGTCTCCACATTTTTCCTGACACAAGAAGGCCAAGGAACAGAAACACAGCAAACTTCTGAGGCCCACATAACAGAAACAACCACAGACACAGTGGTAACTCAGAGGGACTCCCTGCTTTCCATCCAGTCTCAGATAGCGAGTCTACCCTCCAAGACAGATATAGAATCACTCAAGTCCTTCATTAAAAATGAAATAAGAGATCTTAAAAAAGACTTAAATGAAATGGGATCTAGGATTGACTACCTAGAAGATGGCCAGGACAACCTAAACAATCTGGTCAGCTCAAACATCCATCAGCTTTCTATACAAGACTCCATCATACAAAACCTGCAGGATAAACTGGAAGACCTAGACAACAGAGGGAGGAGGAATAACTTAAGGATAAGAGGCATCCCTGAGGAGATCCCCCAAGAGCAGCTAAAATCCTATGTCAAAGAATTGTTCCAGTTTCTGCTTCCTAGATCCCCCCCACTGGCCTCTGAAGACATCGAGAGGATACACAGGGCACTGAGGCCCCCTCAGAAACCCCCAGCACCACCAAGGGACGTTATTCTTAGACTGCTGAAATTCACCACAAGAGAAGAAATCTGGCAGGCTGCCAGATCTAGGCAGTCTATCTCCTTTCATAACCATTCATTACAAATTTTCCAGGACTTATGCCCTCAAACTATTCAGAGAAGGAGGGAAATTAGATTCATCACTTCAAAACTTCAGGATAACAATATCAGATACAGGTGGGGCTACCCCTTTAGCCTCATCATTAATCACAATGGATCCCAAATAATCTATAAAAGTTTCAATGACTTAGACACTCTATCTAAAAAGCTTAATATTACTTTTGAGGCTCCCTCAGAAAAAGTCCTAGACAACCAGGTTTCACCTGAGGATCGTCATGGAGAAAGACCTAAAGAACAACGACCTACTTGGTCCAAAGTCCCAGCAAAGAGATTGAAAACTGGCCCAACTCCCCCACAAGGAACTTGACAACCAAACCTAAAATGGGACTTTTGTTGACTGTGCTTCAATCACTAAATGAGACAAGACCACCAGTGCTAATTTTAATTGGCTTCTATCTTAACCCTTTTCTTCTTTTTGTTATTGCTTTTTCATCACAGCTCATTCCATTAAGGTTAAACATACTTGAAGTGCTCCTTTGAAGCATATTTGCTCACAACCAGGTTACTCTCAGGTATTCATAAACTCGTGGAGGCTTATTGTAGTTCCCCCCTTAAGCTTCTGTTCTAATTGTTACCTATGTTCCACTCTATAATCTCCCCAGTTTTCGCACTAAATTCAGAGACCACTATAAATAATCTCTGATGGTTAATTGACACCACTCGTCCCCCTAGCAAATAGTAAATGATATACCAGATGTTGTACATTTACAATTGCAAGTTAGAAATATGTTTACGAAAATGTTCTTTCTTAAGTTTTAAAATTAGTGTCTACAATGCTACAGCTATAACTCTTACAAGATCAGCTAAATGTGATTCACAAATCAGATTCATGTTTTTGAGATGTTGTTGTTATTTCTCCTTAGGTATTGATTCTCAAAGGTACGAGGCTCGCTCTTCTGTGCTGTTCACTCCGGGATGCCTTGATGCAGGGTATGTCACGTTCTGGGTCTCTCATAATACACAAAAAGCACTTTCTCACTTCACTCACACACTATGATAGACGATCCATTACAAATTAAAATAATATCTCACAACGTTAAGGGCCTGAATTCCCCCCACAAAAGGTCTATGGCATTTAGAGAATACAGGAGACTCCAATGTGATATAATTCTTCTCCAGGAAACCCATTTTAAAAGAGGAAGGGAACCCTTAATGTCACTCAATAAATATGGGCAGGTGTTCCTGGCATCCAACTCCACTAAACACAATGGAGTTGGCATTGTTATCAAAAAGAATATCCCATTCTCTCCAATAAAAGTACATAAAGACAAGGGAGGGAGGTTCATTGTAGTGACGGGCAAGCTTTACAATAAAATGGTGACACTCACTAGCACCTACGCCCCTAACGTCGCTACAACGCAATTTTATCACACCGTCAAAAAAGCCATTCTTGACTATTCCAAAGGTAGCCTTATTCTAGGAGGGGATTATAATATAGCAATAGATCCGGAGTTAGACTGTTCAAGAGGTGCTTCCTCTGCCCCCCAGAAACTCTTACGCTCATTTAGGGCCCACCTAGCTGACTTAGCGGTACATGATATGTGGAGAATTTCCCATCCTACCACAAAAGATTACACATTCTACTCCCACCCCCACCGGGTCTACACGAGAATAGACTACATATTTATTGATGTAACCAGCTTAGAACTAGTCAGACATACAGATATCTCTCCTATAACATGGTCGGACCACGCCCTGGTCAGCTGCTCCCTCAGGTGGCCTACCTCACAAAGACATGATAGGACTTGGAAACTTGACGAAACACTACTTCATGACCCGATCATACCCATACAGATTACCAAGGCACTTACCGACTATTTCACCACAAATAGCACACAAGATGTTACTGCACAAACTATATGGGAGGCGCATAAGTGCGTTATTAGAGGGGAGATTATTGCACTAAAAGCAGCAAGAAACAAACAAAAAACCCAACTCCTGACTGCCCTACTGAATGACCTGGGTAAACTACAAGATATCCACAAAAAATTTCCAAGTAACTCATCCCTTCTTACTAGCCTACAACATAAAAGAGACCAGCTCAACCTGCTCTTGGGTCATGAAACCAAGAGGGCGGCGCTGTTTCTCAAAAAAACATTTTATGAAGGGTACAACAAACAGGGCAAATTACTAGCCAGACTATTACGCCAACGCAACAACAAACGCCACATAATGACAATAAAAGACCCTAAAGGGAAGACCTGGTCGACCTCAAGAGACATAGCTGACCAATTTAGAAAATACTATGAAGGGTTATACAACTTAGAGGACGCAGGGTCCAACCCCACTGAACAGGAAATATCTGCCTACTTAGCCCAATTACAGCTTCCATCCCTCACCACAGAACAACAGACGGCCCTTGACTCACCAATTACCCTTAAAGAGGTCAAGGACGCCATATCCTCATTCCCGACAGGTAAAGCCCCGGGACCAGATGGTTTCGGATCGGCGTACTATAATAAATTTAAAAACACCTTGGCCCCTCACCTGTTGTCCTACATTCAAGAAATAGATGAAAACAAACCCTTTTCGCCCCTAGCTCTACAAGCCCACATTACAGTCATCCCAAAACCAGGCAAATCTCCTGACGCCATTCCCAATTATAGGCCAATTTCGTTATTAAATTGTGACTTAAAAATTTTCGCTAAAATACTGGCCACTAGACTAAACCTAATTCTTCCCTCCATAATACATCAGGACCAAGTTGGCTTCATACCAAACAGAGAGGCCAAAGACAACACGGTCCGCAATCTGCACTTAATTTGGCATACTAAGGTCGAGGACATTCCCGCGGTGTGGTTATCCACAGACGCGGAGAAGGCCTTCGACCGAGTAAATTGGCAGTTTCTCAAGATGACACTGAGGTCATTTGGAATTGGAGACATTATGCTACAGAGAATTTTCGCTCTGTACTCAAGTCCTAGTGCCAAAATAACCCTAAATGGTATTCTTTCACAGCCCTTTCAGATAACTAATGGTACCCGTCAGGGCTGCCCCCTCTCCCCTCTGCTATTCGTATGCTTTCTGGAGACCCTCGCCACCAGAATCAGACTTAACAAAAACATCACAGGTATTGTTATCAGGGACAGGGAATACAAACTTTCCCTGTTCGCTGATGACATCCTATTCTCTCTTACTAATCCTATCAGGTCCATGCCCCCGCTGATGGAAGAACTAAAGATATTTAACAAACTCACAAATTTCCTTATTAATTATACAAAATCTGAAATTCTGGGAGTCTCTCTCCCAGAGTGGATGACACGCCAGATAGCCCAAATTTGTCCATTTAGATGGTGTGAGAAATCCATAAAATACTTGGGAATCCAGTTGGCGGAGGACATGGACAAGATATATAAATTAAACTATATCCCAATCAGAATTGCCCTAGCTAGGGACCTCTCCTCATGGAACTCCAGGAGATTGACATGGTTAGGGAGGATTAACACGGTCAAAATGAACGCCTTTCCGAGATTACTCTACATTATGCAGACCTTACCAATACCGCTTCCAAATAGATACATTATTCAGATTCAACAGCTATTCCACTCATTTATTTGGAGGGGTGGACAACCCAGAATAAACAAAATAACAATGATGCGCTCGAGAGAACGGGGAGGGTTGGGTGTACCAGACATTGCTCTTTATAGGACGGCTATTTTCCTTCAACGTATATTGGATTGGAGGACCCATAAAACACAAAAGAGATGGATAGAGATAGAACAAAATTTAAACCCAGAAACACCTCTTTCAGCCGTCTGCTGGCATCCAAACTTCCACTCGCTTACCAAAAACATTGCAAATCCGATAACCAGAGAAACACTAGAACAATGGCATTATGCAAATAGAATAAACCCACTTCTCTCTTCCAACCCCTCACCTTTGACGTCACTGACCCATAACAGTGAATTTTCAGTTACTGATCTTAGTGGGGCATGTGGGCTGGACGGAAATATTATTGAAATAGAACTGCACCAGATATCTAGCCATGACCAGCTAATGTCCCAAACACTCCTACAGGATCAGGGCTTCTCGTTATTCCAGAACTGGTTCAACTACAGACGGACTCGCCACTACATACTGACCCACAAATATTGCAACAACATGCTAAGACCCCTTACGAACCTCGAGAAATTATATACGGCAAAACATCCACAACAGCACACTCTATCCAGGATATATTCTATCCTAACACAGCCGCCACCAGGTGCCCTTCCCCCCTCAATTGAGTCGTGGGAAAGAGAACTTGGTACTATAATTCTCCCACATACAGCAGCAGATATTTTCAGAAACACCAAGTCCTCCTCTTCTTCAGCTTACCTGGTTGAATTAAATTACAAAATACTACATAACTGGTATCTTACTCCCAAACGCCTGCACAGACTTTACCCAACAATCCCAAATAGGTGCTGGAGGTGCGGACACACTGGCAGTGGCATGGGTCACATGTGGTGGTGGTGCAACGTTATCAACCAACTTTGGAGAAATTGTATTGGAGAAATGGAGAAGGCTCTGGAGTGCACACTCCCTTTAGACCCCCTAGTCTTCCTACTTAATAAGTTTAAGAAATTGACCTCTAAAGCCCACCAAATTTTATTCCAAATAATGATAAATAGCGTTAAATCCATTATAGCCAAACAGTGGAAACTACACACTCCCCCAAACCCTCAGAGGTGGAGAGATAAAGTATCTGAACTAATTGAACTTGAGGAGTTTAGTTCATACAAAAATAACAATAGAGATCCGTTCATAGAGGCCCATGCCCTCTGGGATCACTACCTTTCACACATAAATGAGAGACCAGACATAAACCGGCGACCCGGAGTGGACACGCCGCAGACAGGACGACCCTTGATCGATATTTAATAGAAAGGTTAGACCTACCTATGTGTTATAATCTAGAATTTTTCTTCTGTACTTTTACTTCACTTAATATGCGAGAATCATTTGTGAAATTTAATATGTTCCACAGGTATAAGCCAAATTGGACCATGTCTCTTCTTTTCTTTTTCTTTCTCAAACATTTATGACGGTTTTCTTTACCATGTGTACCAATCTACTCTTATGGCTTGTATTATGCTTGATTTATTTTCAATAAAAAGAACTTGGAATAAAAAATAGTTGCATTGTTTATTTAAAAAAAAAAAATAACTGCAGTAGGCAGTTTTTAGGGACTAAAATTGGCGGCTGTACCTTTACATTGTGGTCTATGGAAACTGTGTGTTTACTGTAAGTATATCTGTATATGCTTATATACATATATATTTATGTGTTAATATATGTATATTTTACTCAAAGAAATGAAAATACAATGGGATGTTTGGACATTTGATAAATACGTTAAGGCGGGCATGATACCAAGGGGTTTGCGGGTGTATAAATTCCTCACCTTTGAGGTTGACATACATGATAAAAATTTTATAAATCACTGGAACGACATTCTCTCTGAGTGTTTGTCAAGCCTAATGCTTATGCTAATTGACTATAAAAATAAAGCTTTGGATAATATTAAATTGGAGATAAGGGATTTACAGGTGGAACTGAATAAAAGGAGTTTGGAACCTGAATTTGCCAAATTTGATGGCATCTTACAGAATTCAGTTGCACAGGGTAAATTTATCATAATGGAAAATAAACAAATACAATTCATGAGGGATAAGGTTACCGTATTCAGCATTGCTGGTGAGCTGCTGGTGCAACGCTGCCCCCTGCAGATTCGCGGCCAATCGGCAGCCAGCAGGGGGGTGTCAATCAACCCGATCGTACTCGATCGGGTTGAATTGCGGCAATGTCTGTCCGCCTGCTCAGAGCAGGCGGACAGGTTATGGAGCAGCAGTTTTTAGACCGCTGCTTCATAACTGGTGTTTCTGGCGAGCCTGCCGGCTCACCAGAAACACGGGCCCTCAAGCTCCATCCGGAGCTTGATAAATGGGCCCCATAAACTCAGGGGAAATCGACCCCAGAGCAGGTACAAATGATGAATGTGATAAACCTCTCTAGTACTCTGCTAACACCCAAACAGGAACAGTTACTTTGTTTGGGTTTAGGCTTCTCCCCTACCACTGAGTTCGATATATTTCAAACTTTGATAGATGTAAATCGACTAATTAGGAATGTTACCCTAAAAAACATTTTAGGGGTATGGAGGCAGTCTCTGAAGATGTAACTCCCACTTCTAATATTAGTTTTACATTTTTCAAAGAAAATTGTGATTTGACTACTCTCCAGATGTTGGAATCAGAAACCAATGGTAAATTGGGATATAAAAACAAAGGGAAGACTTTTAAAAACAAGTCACATTTTTATCCCATACAAAGTAGAGGGTCCATCATAGAGACATTTCAGTCTAGGATAAAAACTGATTTAATAGCCCTTATGAATAAAACAAAATCTGAAAAATTTAAACAGAATTTAACGAGAAATCAAAGAGAAGCCATGAGATCCCTAGAACAGAATAAAGCTCTTGTCATACGCTCTGCTGACAAGGGTGGGTCAATGGTTGTCATGAATAGGAAAGATTATGTGGTGGAAGCTTTGCGCCAATTGAACAACCCGAGTGAGTATACTAAACTGATGGAGTATCCTACAGGGAGATTCAGGATTGAATTGAGGCATATCTTGGATGATGGTATGGAACACGGTTTTCTGGATGCACAAGCAAGCTACCTATATGGATGCAGAATTTACCAGAATCCTGTGGTTCCACCATCTTCCTAAGGTACATAAAAATCTTACAAAAGTCCAATGTCGGCCAATAGTTAGTGGCATAGACTCTCTCCTAGAGCGCACGTCCCAATGGCTTGTTTCAATTCTACAGCCTCTTGTAGTCAACCTAGCTTCCCTTTTAAAAGACATGAAACATGTCCTAAATCTTATAGAAGAAATATCTTGAAGTAAGGACTTTATCTGGCTTACTATTGATGCAGTCCCTGTATTCCTCTATCCCTCATGATAGGGGTCTACAGGCTATTAAATTCTTTTTGGAACATTTCACTCAATATACCTGGGAATTCCAAGAATTTATCCTAAGGGTCACTGAGTTTTTACTGTCTCACAATTTCTTCAAATTTTAGGGGGATTTCTTTCTCCAAGGATGTGGCACAGCGATGGGAGCTAAATTTGCCCCATCGTTTGCAAACCTGTATATCGGATGGTGGGAGATAGTGCACATCTTTGGAGAGGGAAATCCCTACAGGTCACACATAGTAATGTATAAATGCTTCATTGATGACCTGCTTTTGATTTGGACAGGCACGGTAGATACCATTGAATCCTTTATGAACTATCTAAATAGTAACGATTTGGGTTTGCGGTTCACCCATGAATCTAATCCTTCCCAGATAAATTTTCTTGACCTTACTTTGGAAGGGATGGATACAGGAAATGTGAGCTCCAGAGTGTACCGTAAAACCCATCTCTGGAAATACCTTGTTGCATGCCACAAGTTGCCACCCGAAGCATGTGACATATGCGGTAGCAAAGGGACAATTTACCAGGATCAAGCGCAACTGTAGTGAGGAGATAGATTTCTTTAACGAGTCTGCACAGTTGGAAGGCAAGTTGTTGGCTAGACAGTATCCCAAAAGGAATGTGACATGAGCCAAACGTAATGTAGAATCTATATGAAGGGACCACTTACTGCGACAGGGGCCTACTAGAGAACATGCCACTAACTATGTGGGACTTCATTTTGTAACAGCATATAGTGCCTAGTACAAACAGATTTGTGGAATGGTAAAAAAACATTTACCACTGCTAGCGGCAGATGATGGCCTAACTGATGTGGTGGAAAAAGGCATTAGGTGTTTATATAAAAAATGCAAAACACTGGGGTCTATTCTTGCCCCTACCCAATTGTGACCCATAGCATCCGCCACTAGTTCTTGGCTCACACATGTTGGCATGTTTAGGTGCGGACATAAAAAATGCAAACCATGCGAACATGTCCTTGTGACCAAAACGTTCTAATCTAAAGTCAGTGGGGAAAGTTATGATATACTTTCATGTCTAAACGGCACTATGACACACGTTATCTATCTCATAGAATGCACCCAATGTGGGATACAATACGTGGGTCTCACCACCAGGGTTATCAACTCCAGGATTAGGGAACATTTGTCCACCTTAAATTTGGGTAAATCCTCTACACCGTTAGTCCAGCACTTTGCCACCAGACATGATAGTAAACTCAATACTTTCAGGTGGTGTGCTATCGAAAAAAGGTTATGGTACCTAGCAGAGGAGGTCATGTAGAGCAACTTCTGGCAAAGCGAGAGTTGTATTGAATTTTTAAGATGGGTACACGTATACCATCAGGTCTAAATTCGAGATACGATATGAGAAATTATTGGGAGTAACCTGTGACGTATGAGTTAAGTACCTATAATGGTAATATTAGTGGTGGATGTACAGATTAAGTTTTGTCCCTGCGCTCTCTCCTTTTATGTCTGCCAAATATCCTTAGGCTTATGATGTCTAGAAATTTTTTCTTCTGCAGAGCGTGTTTCTATTCTGATTAACATACTGATGTTTTTATATATGCAATGAGTTTATGGATATGAATGTGTGTCCGTGCAAATATTTTTCAATTGATGTTCATAAATATACATCAGTGTAGAGTGTCTATATAGACATCTGTATAGAGACATGCATTCCATAATAATTGAATATTTGTGTCAATGTGGTAAATATCTATAGACTTATGATGTCTTGAAATATGTTCCTTTGTAGAGTGTGTTCTTATTCTGATTTGTACACTGATGATTGTTTTATATACTGACGTTTCTATATGTACAATGAGATTGTGGATACGAGTTTGTGTCCGTGCAAGAAAATATTTTGTAACCGATGTGCATATACAGACGTTAGTGTAGTGACACGTATTCTATACCTATTGATTCATTGTGTCAGCATGCAATATATGTTTATACTGATATGACTTTGTAACTGAATAATTGTGTGTGAATTTTCACAGTGTTGCTGTTAATGAGAACAGTTGAGATTAATTATCTTCAGGATGGGCGTGCAATATTTTAAACGTTTAAAGGGACACTGAACCCAAATTTTTTCTTTCATGATTTAGATAGAGCATGACATTTAAGCAACTTACTCCTATTATCAAATTTTCTTTATTCTCTTGGTAACTTTATTTGAAATAAAAGAATGTAAGTTTAGATGCCGGCCCATTTTTGGTGAACAACCTGGGTTATCCTTGCTGATTGGTGGATAAATTCATCCACCAATAAAAAAGTGCTGTCCAAAGTTCTGAACTAAGAAAAAAGCTTAGATGCCGTCTTTTTTAATTAAAGATAGCAAAAGAACGAAGAAAAAATGATAATAGGACTAAATTAGAAAGTTGCTTAAAATTGAATGTTCTATCTGAATCACAAAAGAAAAAAATTGGGTTCAGTGTCCCTTTAACCAATAGAAACTCATGTTACCTGTTTTAAGTTAGAATCAGGTGTAGCACCATAGGCTATGATTACGGCACACAGCCAAAACGCGTAAGCCACTGGTGCTACGTCCCCCTGTATTGTGCTGTTCCTCCTTGGATCTATTTTAATCATGTTGGAATAAAGTTTGTTGATTTTATCAAGCAAGGTCTGGCCTCTCTTTTTTGAACTATATACACATATTAACACATAAATATGTAAGCATATACATATATATTTAAGATTGCTGCGCGACTTACCCTCTTCGCTACGCTTAGGTTCTGTGCTGTGTCTGACGGCATCAGAACGAGGCTCCCACTGGAGCCTATGGAAGCACGCTCTCGTAAACGCAATGCTTCCATGCACCTAACATATAATACCAGCGCACATTTGCGTGCTTTTAGAGAAAGCGATATTTTACGCTCCACTTATAATCTGGCCCTTTATGTTAAAATCTCAGGGTGTTTACCGTCTATTTAGGGATACTCAAGTCAAAATTAAACTTTCTTGATTGAGATAGAGCACGCACATCCGATAAAGATCGTAGTTTGCGGCGCAAGCGAGGGAACCCCCGCCGCCCGCAGTTTCAGCTAGCAACTCAAGCTATCCTATATACGGCGCCGTCAGAGGCTAAAGTGCCGTAAGTCTGACAAACCAGCGATGTCCAGAAATCTGCGTAAGTACAAATTTCTGGAGTCGCCAGTGACTTACGGCACTTTAGAAACTGCCGGCGCCTACAAACCCTGACTAAAGTTATTAAATCACCCGCACTGTCTAACACGCCTCCCAAACATAGCCCGACACGTCTAACCCTCTATCCGCTATCCCCCCTCACTATCCTAACAATAAAAAATGTATTAACCCCTAAACCGCTGCTCCCGGACCCCGCCGCCAGCTATATTAAATCTCTAACCCCCTAATGTGAGCCCCTACCCCGCCGCCATCTACCTTACCTACCCCCTAAAGTGAGCTCCTACCCTGCCATCTATTTTAAAAATATTAACCCCTAATTTAATACCCCTACACTGCCGCCAGCTATATTAACTAGATTAACCCCTAATCTAATCCCCCTACACCGCCGCCACCTATTTTAAATTCATTAACCCCTAATCTAATCCCCCTATACCGCCGCCACCTATATTAAATTAATTAACCCCTAATCTAATCCCCATATACCGCCGCCACCTATTTTAAATTCATTAACCCCTAATCTAATCCCCCTATACCGCCGCCACCTATATTAAATTCATTAACCCCTAATCTAATCCCCATATACCGCCGCCACCTATTTTAAATTAATTAACCCCTAATCTAATCCCCCTATACCGCCGCCGCCTATATTAAATTAATTAACCCCTAATCTAATCCCCCTATACCGCCGCCGCCTATATTAAATGAATTAACCCCTAAAATACTAAACTATCCCTACCACTAAACCTAAGTCTATTATATTAGGGTTAATATAGTTAATATAGTTAGTATATTATATATATATTAACTATATTAACCCTAATTATATTAGGGTTAATATAGTTAATATCGTTATTATATATATATATTAAGTATAATAACCCTATCTAACTCTAACATCCCTAACTAAATTCTTATTAAAATAAATCTAATTAATATTATTAATTTAACTATTCCTATTTAAATCTAAATACTTACCTATAAAATAAACCCTAAGATAGCTACAATGTAATTAATAATTACATTGTAGCTATTTTAGGGTTTATATTTATTTTACAGGTAACTTGGTATTTATTTTAACTAGGTACAATAGCTATTAAATAGTTAATAACTATTCAATAGCTACCTAGTTAAAATAATTACCAATGTACCTGTAAAATAAATCCTAACCTAAGTTACAAATACACCTACACTATCAATAAATTAAATAAACTACAAATATCTAAACTAAAATACAATTAAATAAACTAAACTAAATTACCAAAAAAAAAACACTAAATTACAAAAAATAAAAAAATAATTACAAGATTTTTAAGCTAATTACACCTATTCTAAGCCCCCTAATAAAATAATAAAGCCCCCCAAAATGAACAAATTTCCCTACCCTATTCTAAATTAAAAAAGTTAACAGCTCTTTTGCCTTACCAGCCCTTAAAATGGCCTTTTGCGGGGCATGCCCCAAATAAAACAGCTCTTTTGCCTGTAAAGAAAAAACACAATACCACCCCCCAACATTCCAACCCACCACCCACATACCCCTATTCTAAACCCACCCAAACCCCCCTTAAAAAAACCTTACACTACCCCCCTTAAGATCTCCCTACCTTGTCTTCACCCAGCCGGGTTGAACTCTTCATCCGATCCGGGCGATGTCTTCAATCAAGCGGCAGTGAAGTCTTCTTCCATCCGGGCGATGTCTTCAAGCAAGCGGCAGAGAGTCTTCTTCCATCCGGCGATGTCTTCAAGCAAAGCGGCATCTTCAATCTTCTTTCTTCGCTCCTCCGCCGCGGAGCATCCATCCGGCACGACGACTTCCCGACGAATGAGGTTTCTTTAAATGACGTCATCCAAGATGGCGTCCGTCGAATTCCGATTGGCTGATAGGATTTTATCAGCCAATCGGAATTAAGGTAGAAAAATCTGATTGGCTGATCGAATCAGCCAATCAGATTCAAGCTCAATCCGATTGGCTGAATTCGTCGAGAAGTCGTCGTGCCGGATGGATGCTCCGCGGCGGAGGAGCGAAGAAAGAAGATTGAAGATGCCGCTTTGCTTGAAGACATCACCGGATGGAAGAAGACTCTCTGCCGCTTGCTTGAAGACATCACCCGGATGGAAGAAGACTTCACTGCCGCTTGATTGAAGACATCGCCCGGATGGAAGACTTCACTGCCGCTTGATTGGACATCGCCCGGATCGGATGAAGAGTTCGACCCGGCTGGGTGAAGACAAGGTAGGGAGATCTTCAGGGGGGTAGTGTAAGGTTTTTTTAAGGGGGGTTTGGGTGGGTTTAGAATAGGGGTATGTGGGTGGTGGGTTGTAATGTTGGGGGGTGGTATTGTGTTTTTTCTTTAAAGGCAAAAGAGCTGCTTTATTTGGGGCATGCCCCGCAAAAGGCCCTTTTAAGGGCTGGTAAGGCAAAAGAGATGTTAACTTTTTTAATTTAGAATAGGGTAGGGAAAATTTTTTATTTTGGGGGGCTTTATTATTTTATTAGGGGGCTTAGAATAGGTGTAATTAGCTTAAAAATCTTGTAATTATTTTTTTATTTTTTGTAATTTAGTGTTTGTTTTTTTTGGTAATTTAGTTTAGTTTATTTAATTGTATTTTAGTTTAGATATTTGTAGTTTATTTAATTTATTGATAGTGTAGGTGTATTTGTAACTTAGGTTAGGATTTTACAGGTACATTGGTAATTATTTTAACTAGGTAGCTATTAAATAGTTATTAACTATTTAATAGCTATTGTACCTAGTTAAAATAAATACCAAGTTACCTGTAAAATAAATATAAACCCTAAAATAGCTACAATGTAATTATTAATTACATTGTAGTTATCTTAGGGTTTGTTTTATAGGTAAGTATTTAGATTTAAATAGGAATAGTTTAATTAATAATATTAATATTAATTAGATTTATTTTAATAAGAATTTAGTTAGGGATGTTAGAGTTAGATAGGGTTATTATACTTAATATATATATATATATATATATATATATATATATAATAACAATATTAACTATATTAACCCTAATATAATTAGGGTTAATATAGTTAATATATATATAATATACTAACTATATTAACCCTAATATAATTAGGGTTAATATAGTTAATATAGGTGGCGGCGGTGTAGGGGGATTAGATTAGGGGTTAATCTATTTAATATAGGTGGCGGCGGTGTAGGGGGATTAGATTAGGGGGTAATACATTTATTATAGGTGGCGGCGGTGTAGGGGGATTTAGCTTAGATGCAAAAGAGCTGTTTACTTTGTGACAATGCCCCGCAAAAAGCCCTTTTAAGGGCTGGAAATAGAGCTGTTTACTTTGGGGTAATGTCACGCAAAAAGCCCTTTTCAGGGCTATTTGTAGGGTTAGACTTAGGTTTAGTGGTAGGGATAGTTTAGTATTTTAGGGGTTAATTAATTTAATATAGGCGGCGGTATAGGGGGATTAGATTAGGGGTTAATTAATTTAAAATAGGTGGCGGCGGTATATGGGGATTAGATTAGGGGTTAATTAATTTAATATAGGTGGTGGCGGTATAGGGGGATTAGATTAGGAGTTAATGAATTTAAAATAGGTGGCGGCAGTATAGGGGGATTAGATTAGGGGTTAATCTAGTTAATATAGCTGGCGGCGGTGTAGGGGGATTAGATTAGGGGTTAATGTGTTTAATATAGGCGGCTGCAGTGTAGGGGAATTAAATTAGGGGTTAATATTTTTAAAATAGATGGCGGCGGGGTAGGAGCTCACTTTAGGGGGTAGGTAAGGTAGATGGCGGCGGGGTAGGAGCTCACATTAGGGGGTTAGAGATTTAATATAGCTGGCGGCGGGGTCCGGGAGCGGCGGTTTAGGGGTTAATAACTTTACTAGGTGGCGGTGGGGTCTGGGAGCGGCGGTTTAGGGGTTAATAACTTTATTAGGTGGCGGCGGGGTCCGGGAGCGGCGGTTTAGGGGTTAATAACTTTATTAGGGATTGCGGCGGGGGATCGCGGTTGACAGGTAGATAGACATTGCGCATGCGTTAGGTATTAGGTTTAATTTAGCAGGAAGTTTAGGGAGTTACGGGGCTCCAATAGACAGCGTAAGGCTTACTACGGCTGCATTTTGTGGCAAAGTGAAAATGGAGTAAGATTTCTCCATTTTCGCCACGTAAGTCCTTACACTGTATATTGGATACCAAACTGCGCTGGTCTGGTATACCTGCCTATGGCCCAAAAAACTACGGGCGACGGCAGAAATATACGGGCGTAACTTCTAGGTTACGCCGTATATAGGATACCAAACCAGCGCAAATTTCAGCGTTGCAGGCTTTTGTGGGCGATGCTGCATATCGGATCGGGCCCTTAATGGACTTTCCAACTAACTTCCATTATCAAATTGTGCACAGTCATTTTAAATGCACATTTCCTGAGACACCAGCTTCTACTGAGCATGTGCAAGAATTAACAGTTTATATGTATATGAGTCTACGATTGTCTGATGACTGTCACATGATACAGAGGGCAGCAAATTAAAGTAAATGTTAAAATTTGTCAGAAAAATCTATTCTTAAATTGTACCATATCCTATCCCTGTTCTCTTCTTTAAACTATATATATTAAAGGGACACTAAACCCAAATATTTTTATTTCATGATTCAGATAGAGCATGCGATTTTAAGCAACTTTCCAATTTACTCCTATTATCAATTTTTCTTTGTTCTCTTGTTTTCTTTATTTAAAAAGCAGGAATGTGATGCATAGGAGCCGGCCCATTTTTGGGTGAGAACCTGGGTTATGCTTGCTTATTGGTGGGTAAATGTAAGCCTCCAATAAGCAAGCGCTATCCCTGGTGCTGAACCTAAAATGGTCTGGCTGCTAAGATTTACATTCCTGCTTTTAAAATAAAGATAGCAAGAGAACAAAGAAACATTGATAATAGGAGTAAATTAGAAAGTTGCTTAAAATGTTATGCTCTATCTGAATCATGAAAGAAAAAAAATGTGGGTTCAGTGTCCCTTTAAGGGTTATAAAATTGTTCCTTGTACCACTTTAGTAGCCCACCTTTAAATATTTTCTAGTTTATTTATATGACCAGTTTCCATTGTATTTGTATTATTTGTATGATGTATCTATATAATAATCTATTTTAGCTGTGTTAAATAAACATTAAACTCAATTTTTTTTCTTTCATGATTCAGATAGAGCATATCATTTGAAACAACTTTCCAATTGACTTCTATTATCTAATTTGCCTTTTTCTCTTGGTATCATTTGTTGAAAAACATACCTAGGTAGGCTAAGGAGCTGGGAACTAGCTGCTGATTGGACGCTGCATATATATGCCTCTTGTCATTGGCTTACCAATGTATTCAACTATCTCCCAGTAGTGCATTGCTGAACCTTCAACAAAGGATACAATGGTATCTATTCATTATGAGGTGAATCGCAGGATAATTGAAAACATTTCAGTTACTGCTATTAAAGGGTCAGTCTACTCCAGAATTGTTATTGTTTAAAAAGATAGATAATCCCTTTATTACCAATTCACCAGTTTTGCATAACCAAGACTGTTATATTAATACACTTTTTACCTCTGTGCTTGCCTTGTATCTAAGCCTCTGCAGACTGCCCCCTTATTTCATTTTTGACAGACATCCATTTTAGCCAATCAGTGCTGACTCCTAGGTAACTTCCCGGGCGTGAGCATAATGTTATTTATATAGCACACATGAACTAACGTCCTACAGCTGTGAAAACTGTGAAATGCATTCAGATAAGAAGTGGCCTTCAAGGGCTTAGAAATTAGCATATGAGTCTAACTAGGTGTAGCTTTCAGTTAAGAATACCAAAAGAACAAGAAAATTTGATGATAAAAGTAAATTGGAAAATTGTTTAAAATGGAATGCCATATCTGAATTATGAAAGTTTAATTTTGACTAGACTGTCCCTTTAACTATGCACTATGAAGGGTCAAACCAAGTGAGTATTTCCTGCAAGAAGTGACTAGAGCCTAGGGTTGCCACCTCGGCCACGTTTTCCTGGACACTTATGGGTTACGAGTAAATATAAATGGAAAAGAAGCATCTATAACAGCACACGCTTGTAGAGAGTATGGAGTGGTAGGGACCCCTACAATTAAAATATAACTTTTAATAACAATCAACACATAAAAACCCGTAGGAGACGGATAACATAAATAACATAAAGTGTTAAAAACGGCACAAAAGGACACCTACATGTAACAAACTGAAGATGGTAATATTCTGAGTAATCAAACGCTGGGATAAATATAGGCACCCCCCAATCCTGTATATGTAGAGATTATAAACTATATTTGGAAGGGACACTGTCCCAAATACTTATGAGAGGGGTAAATGCCCCAATGGGAGGTACCTTATATTGGACCTAATCCGAGTGTGGAACAATTTTCACACAAACGGGTTATACTAAACTATATGTACAATTAAATGCACTAAATCAAAGGGGACACAGTCCCAAATGCACATAGAAAGAGCAGGTCAGTAAGAGATACCCAGAGTCAGACCCAGAATAAATAGCCTAATCCGAGTGTGGAACAAATTTCACACACAAGAAAGATACCAACATAACAGTAAATAATATATAAGGGATAAGCCCACAACTAGTACCATAAATTATTAGTATTAGAGAGCAAGAGTATTAGGCTAAATTAAACAATGTATGTGGAACAAATTTCACACATAACGATTGTATAGTAGGTGGCGGTCGCCTGATGTACATTTCGCCGTAGCTTTTTCAAAGGCCTATAGGATACTTGTGTTACACACACCTTCCTTTTTTTCCACTTATGAGTTACGCATGCTGCAGGGAAAAGTGGGGGGGGGGGGGGGGACATGTATTGAGCCTCTGATCATCACATGAATAGCACATTACATTTTTCTCCTTGCTCTCTACAGCATTTTTGGGTGCTATTTTTAAATAAAGTTTTTTTGCATAACTAATAGCTAGTGTCACCACGAACACCAATAACAAAAATAAATATGTTTAGCTTTTGACAGGTCATATGGGCAGCAAATTTTCAATACACACAGAACATAAAGTAATAGGAAATTCAATGTAAAATCAAACTATTTGACAAGCCAGAGAGGTGTTCTTTAAAGGGACATAACACCCAATTTTTTTCTTTCAGAAAGAGCATACAATTTAAAAAAATTAAAAAACTTTTCAATGTAATTCTATCACATTTGTTTCATTTTTACAGTATCCCTTGTTGAAGTAGCAGCAATGCACTAATTAGAGCTAACTGAATACACTGGGGGCCTGGTATTCAAAACATCGCTGTTCAGGCAAGATATTCTCAGAAGTCTTGTCGGTACGGTGAGGCCCTTAAAAAAAATTTAGAAATACAAATTTTAACTATAGACATGTTTATGTTGCTAAGTAGTGCTCTTTATGTGAAAAACAGACTCCTACTTTTCAATACAAAAAATCAAAGATTTTGCGTTATTTCTCTCCATGCCGTCGAGGTTCTGAGTGAGACAAAGACAAGAGGCATATATGTGCAGCCACCAATCAGAGACTAGATATACTTCTTTTTTTTTCCAACAAGGGATTCCAAAAAAAACAATGCAAATTAGATAATAGTGGTAAATTGGAAAGTTATTTAAAAATTGGATGCTCTATCTGAATCACAAAAGAATAAAAATTGTGTTTCATGTCCCTTTAAATGAAGGTACCCTGTAGGGTTACAAGCATTGCCTATAATAACAATGTTACCCTGATTAGGTACACATTAGGTACATTTACTCACATGTTCACATATATACAATCCCGTACTCATTTTCATAAATACACTGCAGTATAATCACTCCATGTGCTTGCAGATTAAAAACATGATTACATGCATTTTGAGTTGAGAATAGACATGTGCATGGCGAAAAAATTCGGTTCAGTTCGGATCGATTCAGAATTTTTCGAAGTTCGTTTCGGATCGATAATACTAGTGTAATCCAATGGCCATCCAAATTTACGAATCGATTCAAATTAATTTGGTTCGATTCGGAAAATTCGGCAGAATTTTAATTCGGAAATTCGGTTCGATTCGAATCGCCGAATTTGCCGAATTCTCCGAATCGAACCGAACCGAATCGCACATATCTAGTTGAGAACACAAACACAACTCAACTTACAAACACAACGGAGAACTATGGTCCATGTCAGGCTGTATTCTCGAAAGTCGACCAATGACAAAAATACGAAGGGACAATATTTGGGGCTTTAGCAGAAAAGATAAGACACAAAAAGAAATAAAGAGAGTAGAGAAGGGAATAGGGTAAAGAAAATGAACTTTGGAGACGTGACTAATCGATACTCCAAGAAACAACATCATCCCCAACTTTGCACAACAAACATTGTTATAGTAATATCATTTATAACCTTTAAACCTCTACATTTCTGCCTGTTTGTAAGCTCGAGTGCCTTCATCATCCTTAAAGGAACATAAAACCAAAGATTTTCTTTCGTGATTCAGATAGAATATACAATTTTAAACAACTTTCAAATTTACTTCTATTATCAAATGTTATTTGTTTTCTTGTTATCCATTGTTGAAAAGCACGATAGACGTTCAGGAGTGTGCACGAGACTTCAGCACTATATCGCAGCAGTTTTACAATGTTATACATTAGCAAGAGCACTAGGTGGCAGCACTATTTCCTGTCATGTATTGCTCCAGACATGTGCACGCTACCTATCTAGATATCTCTTCAACAAAGAATAACATGAGAACAAAGCAAATAGTGAGTAGCTCTGTCCCTTTAAGTGCCCACTTGTATAGCCATTTTTACAGTTTACTGTCCACTTAACTTAAAAATATAAAAAAAAAAGGTTGTTCACTGATATTCTGTCTAAAGGGAAACATAATGTGTGGCACCAAAAGGGTTAAAGAGATTAATATCTATGATTACAGCTACTTGAGCCAAAAAGTGTCAGATCTGGCTTTTTGTACCTTTTTTTACCCTGACATGTAGCCCTAATAAAGCCTTTACTATTTTATTCTATCTTGGCGGTGCTTGGTACTAAAAGGGTTAAAATGATAAACAAAAAACACACTCTAAGCCAATTAAAAAAAAGACACATGAATAATGTCACAATGGGAGATTATTTCAGGCCAAATATTTACACGCACATTAAATATTACTTTGCATATAACTGGCATGAAGAAACAAAGGTGTAAGTACCAGTTAGACTGGTTTTAACACTGATGACACCTACAAAACAAACACCTGCATCTCTAAATTACACTGAGGGATTAGGAGCAATAGTGTTGATAATCACACATCTGTGACCTGAAAATTTGACATAACGGTAAAATCATTTCTTTAGGAGAAAAAACTAACAATAATCCTCTCAAGGGAATAGCATGCTTGGTCTTCTTTCCAGTACCCATGCCCTTGTTTTATTTATGGGCTCTCATCATTTTTTTTAGAGTTTCCGGGACTGGGAGGTGATGGGGACTTGAGGGAGGTGGCCCACCAATGCTTTATGGGAGGAGCCATGGGCAGAGGAGTGGAGTTCTGGGTATGCAGAGGGCTGACATGAGAAAGGTTTGGCCTAGTTGGGCTTACCATGGGTAAAGCCTCACAGTCCCTGGTTATACCTCCTAATATCTGCCAAATGATTTTCTGGATGTGGGAGGTTAAGAGGTTGTATTTTGGGGATGGGGCTGTGTTTGGGGGGGGTAGAGTTACATGTGAAGGGGCAGTGTAGCAGGTGGGGCATAGGCATGTCTGTTCGGGTGTGGGTGTGTATGGATGGGCGTGGTCAGGGCTTGGTTCAGTCTCTTAACCCCTTGGCCTATTTGGACGTAGGTACTACATCACACAATACTTTGCCTAGCATACTGTGTTGACCAGGGGCAGAACTACTATTGGTGCAGCAGATGCAGTGGCACAAGGGCCCAAGTGCTTGTGGGGGCCATAGCAGCTAGTCTATATATAGGTACGTGTGCCAAATGTGTACAATCCTAATGCAGGGGAGCCTATTATTTGTGCAGGTTGCCGGTCCATTCTATTTATCTATCTACTGTATATTCAAAATCATTATACTGAGTTACTTTTGAGTAGGTCCACTACTAATGTAGATGTAGAATGCAGCAACCAGGTGTCAGAAGGCATCTGCCTTCATATGGTAAGGGAGCACTGCTCATGATACCCTTACCATATGAAGCCAGATCGCTGATCCTTACAATGTCTGTCACTCTCTATAACGATCATCATAGGTGCCGAGTGGGAGCGGTGGGAGGGAAGAAGGGATGTGGGTGGATCAGCCCAGATGAGGAGGGGGGAGGGAGGGGCAAGGTTCCCTACATTGCAGAAAAAAAATATAAGGAAGGGATGGGGACCTACTCTACAAAAAATGTTTGGATGGGGAAGGGGGACCCTATGCTACAAAAAAAACAAATCTTGGAGGGAGCCCTACCCTACAGAAAAATAATTATTTGTTATAAAAAAAAATGTAAAAAAAATAATGATAATTTGTTACTGGCCGACTGGCTGGCGGTAACAAATATGGGTAGTGGGAGGGGTGAGGGTTAGAAAGCTGTTGGGGGGATCAGGGAGGTGTGGTGGTGAGGAGGGGCCCCATACTACATAAACAAATAAAGAAATTATATATATATATATATATATATATATATATATATATATATATATATATATATATATATATATATATATATAGCCCTAAACTGCAAACTGACAGACTGCCTACCAGTCAAGATGGTGGTGACCAGTTGGGGGAGGGAAGAGAGCTGTTTGGGAGGGATCACATAGAGATCAGGGGGTGTGAGGTGTCAGGTTGGAGGGTAATCTCTACACTACAGCAAAAATAAACCTTAGAAGCTAACTGATTAACCACTTCACTGCAGGGAATCTGCGAAGTGTGGTGCACAGCTGCAATTAGCGGCCCTCTAATTACCAAAAAGCAATGACAAAGCCATGTGTGTAGATAATTTCAGGGAGAACCCCAAAGTTTGTGAAAAAGTTAATGATTTTTTTATATGATTGTTTTTGGTGGCCAAATAGAAGCATTAAATATACCAAAATTGTCCTAGAACAATACCTTGGATTGCCTACTTATATAGTTTTCATAGTAAAATAAAAAAACAAAGGTTCTATTTCTGTTTAAACTGAATGATAACAAAAAAATGCTAAAAACTCTGATAGTTTGGGCAATTTTTTCTCTGAAAGGGGTTAAAACCGGGACATTGATGGGTTGCGGGGGTGGGAAACAGGCCATGACAGTTTAAAAAAAAAAAAACAGGGCTAAATCCCCTTTTTTAATCAAAGAGATATTCTATTAAAAAAAAAAAATTGCTCTCTAATTCATTAAAGTGTTTTATTTTACACTCACAAAGGTTTAAATACACTAAAGTCCATCTCATAGACATAACACTTTGCAGGAAACAGCTGGGAAGTGGCAGATACACGTGTATGTCACTTCTGATTGGCTTGTCAGCTGTGCCATTCCCAGGAGCTAAAATGTGTTGCAGCTTCTTGCAGGACAATAGCTATGTTTATTCCATTTGCAGTCTAAACATACAGATTACAATAAAATGATCTAACATATTACAATTTTTTTTTTATTAGCACCTACGCCCTTGATTATTTCCTTTGCAATACATCTGTTTATAATGACTGAATGGGGTTATACTATAACATTGCATTACAACTTTTTATATGCTGTATATATTTGTGGTGTTAAAAACAAACAACAATAAAAAAATCTTATTTAAACAATGTACTATTTTAATGCGATATAATATACATTTTGCCTACAAAAAGTGAAACACATTCTAGGTAGTGCTACATATTGCCCACAAGGTGGCATCATAGTAACATCATTATGGCACTGCTGGAAAAGAAAACCTTGCGTGTAGGAAAATATTGTGAACTAAATTTTGCAATATGAAAACTGAATCAACATTTATGTATTTTTCCCTTAAAAGAGGGACATGAAATTCAAAATTAAACTTTCATGATTCAATTGGAGCAAAGGTTTTCAAAGTCTTAGACAGTGGGCCTCCCCTTTTAAGATGAGCCACCCCCCACACACAATAGATGTTATAACATTAAATAAATCATCTTAGGCCTACTAATGTGTGTTATTTATATATATCAGAGTCCTATTCAATAATTAGCAAAAATGAATTAGTCAGCATGGTTCTGATATGAGCTGTGCACAGTCTGCCTAATTCATATCAGAACATCTCTGACTAATGACATTTGCAAATGAAATAGGACTCTAATGCTGCCCAGAAGATTTTTGGCAAATTATTAAGACAACTTAGCTTTCTCTGACAAGGACTCTAATGCAGACTTACAAACAGGGAAGAAGTTCAGAAACCTAGACCATGGACATGTGATGGATACATATAAAAGCCTCAGGGGATATTTAGTGTCACAACAAGGAAGGTGCTGAGTGCTAAAAAGACACCGTTAACAGAAGAAAGAGGCGTCCTTATAGCACCTATGTAAAGATAATCACAACCCTACAAGGTCCCAGAGAGGGACATAAATAAAACATTGATTATTCACTCTTAATAAACCAAATAAATGCAAATTATTAATTATATCAGATTTACCAGCACAACTGAATTACTTAAAGGGACAGTCAACACTAAAATTGTTATTGTTTAAAAAAGATAGATAATGCCTTTACTACCCATTCCCCAGCTTTGCACAACCAACATTGTTATATTAATATACTTTTATAACATTTAAACCTCTACATTTCTGACTGTTTCTAAGCCATTAAATACAGCCTCTTATCCCATGTTTTAGTCATGTGATCAGGGGGCTGTCAGATGATGCTTAGATACAAGGTAATCACAGAGGTAAAAAGTATATTAATATAACTGTGCTTGTTATGCAAAACTGGGGAATGGGTAATAAAGGGATTATCTATCTTTTAAAACAATAAAACTTCTGGTGTAGACTGTCCCTTTAACTTTACATCAGATTCTCTGCCACTAAGATGAGCCACAGGCTGCTGCACCACTCACAACTAAACAACCCTCTGCCCTATTATACTATCCGCTACCGTACCTTTGCTCCATAACCTGTTCACCTGCTCTGAGGATGCAGACAGACATCGCAGGAATTCAACCCAATCGAATACGATCGTGTTGATTGACACCCCCCTGCTAGCGGCCAGGGGGCGGCATTGCACCAGCAGTTCACAAGAGCTGCTGGTGCAATGCTGAATGCGGAGAGCGTATTGCTCTCCGCATTCAGTGATGTCTGTCGAACACGATCTGCTGATCGGATCATGTCGGACAGACACATAATAAATAGGCCCCATACAGTAAATCTATATGTACATAGTCATATACATATATATTTAACATTTACTGCCATCGCTGCGCTACTTACCCCTTTCGCTGCGCGAGGTTCTCATGTTATGTGTCACGACATGAGAACGGGGCTCCTATTGGAGCCTATGGAAGCGCATTCTGGTAGCGCAATGCTTCCCAGCTAGCGTTCACACGGCTGTCAACTTGTAATACCAGCACACATTAGCGTGCACTGGTATTACTCAGTAGAGTGCTAATATCGCTTTTGCGAAAGCGATATTTAGCGCTCCACTAATGAAATATTCTGGCACAATAAAGCAATTATTTTTGCCCTTTTTAGGCAACATTTTTTATATCCCTTTAAAGGAACATGGAATGCAAATTGAAACGTTCAATAATGTGGCCAATTCTATAAAATTTGCTGATCTAGACTGGTTTTCCACGCTGACACTCACAGGGGCAGCCCTCATGGAATTCTATAAAAAAAAAAAGGGTTGGTCCCTGTGAGTGGCGAAATGTCTCCCATAGAAATAATGAGAGCTCTCGGTTACATAACAGTTTGCAATGGAGGACAAAGTACACAGGAAGAACCCAGTGTATGTTTAAACTTTAATATTACGCTTAATACAAATCAAAATACGTTGTTTTCAGTGCACGGTACCCTAAAATCACCGTTATTTTCATATGCATAGGTTTTCCTTTCAGAGTAATTAGTGTTTTGAGTATTTTTATAAAAACTCACCACCTTTTAAGTTGCAAGAAAAAACAGTGAGATCTGTAGGGGAGACATGTTTTGATAATTACACTTGAATTTGACAGACAATTTCCTAGACACACATAAAATGCCCATGTTCAGCTTAAAATAAAATAAAATGCCCAGTTCATTTTACAAAAAAACAATACACTTAGGCCTAGATTTAGAGTTCGGCGGTAGCCGTCAAAACCAGCGTTAGAGGCTCCTAACGCTGGTTTTGGGCGCCCGCTGGTATTTGGAGTCAGTGATTAAAGGGTCTAACGCTCACTTTTCAGCCGCGACTTTTCCATACCGCAGATCCCCCTACGCCATTTGCGTAGCCTATCTTTTCAATGGGATCTTTCTAACGCTGGTATTTAGAGTCGTTTCTGCAGTGAGCGTTAGAGCTCTAACGACAAGATTCCAGCCGCCTGAAAATAGCAGGAGTTAAGAGCTTTCTGGCTAACGCCGGTTTATAAAGCTCTTAACTACTGTACCCTAAAGTACACTAACACCCATAAACTACCTATGTACCCCTAAACCGAGCTCCCCCCACATCGCCGACACTCGATTAAAAATTTTAACCCCTAATCTGCCGACCGCCACCTACGTTATACTTATGTACCCCTAATCTGCTGCCCCTAACCCCGCCGACCCCTATATTACATTTATTAACCCCTAATCTGCCCCCCACAACATCGCCGCCAGCTACTTAAAATAATTAACCCCTAATCTTCCGACCGCAAAGCGCCGCCACCTACGTTATCCCTATGTACCCCTAATCTGCTGCCCCTAACATCGCCGACCCCTATATTATATTTATTAACCCCTAATCTGCCCCCCACAACGTCGCCGACACCTACCTACACTTATTAACCCCTAATCTGCCGAGCGGACCTGAGCGCTACTATAATAAAGTTATTAACCCCTAATCCGCCTCACTAACCCTATCATAAATAGTATTAACCCCTAATCTGCCCTCCCTAACATCGCCGACACCTACCTTCAATTATTAACCCCTAATCTTCCGATCGGAGCTCACCGCTATTCTAATAAATGTATTAACCCCTAAAGCTAAGTCTAACCCTAACACTAACACCCCCCTAAGTTAAATATAATTTACATCTAACGAAATAAATTAACTGTTATTAAATAAATTATTCCTATTTAAAGATAAATACTTACCTGTAAAATAAACCCTAATATAGCTACAATATAAATTATAATTATATTATAGCTATTTTAGGATTTATATTTATTTTACAGGCAACTTTGTAATTATTTTAACCAGGTACAATAGCTATTAAATAGTTAAGAACTATTTAATAGCTACCTAGTTAAAATAATTACAAATTTACCTGTAAAATAAATCCTAACCTAAGTTATAATTAAACCTAACACTACCCTATCAATAAAATAATTAAATAAACTACCTACAATTACCTACAATTAACCTAACACTACACTATCAATAAATTAATTAAACACAATTCCTACCAATAAATACAATTAAATAAACTAGCTAAAGTACAAAAAATAAAAAAGAACTAAGTTACAGAAAATAAAAAAATATTTACAAACATAAGAAATATATTACAACAATTTTAAACTAATTACACCTACTCTAAGCCCCCTAATAAAATAACAAAGCCCCCCAAAATAACAAATTCCCTACCCTATTCTAAATTAAAAAAGTTACAAGCTCTTTTACCTTACCAGCCCTGAACAGGGCCCTTTGCGGGGCATGCCCCAAGAAGTTCAGCTCTTTTGCCTGTAAAAAAAAACATACAATACCCCCCCCCAACATTACAACCCACCACCCACATACCCCTAATCTAACCCAAACCCCCCTTAAATAAACCTAACACTAAGCCCCTGAAGATCTTCCTACCTTGTCTTCACCATCCAGGTATCACCGATCCGTCCTGGCTCCAAGATCTTCATCCAACCCAAGCGGGGGTTGGCGATCCATAATCCGGTGCTGAAGAGGTCCAGAAGAGGCTCCAAAGTCTTCCTCCTATCCGGCAAGAAGAGGACATCCGGACCGGCAAACATCTTCATCCAAGCGGCATCTTCGATCTTCTTCCATCCGGTGCGGAGCGGGTCCATGTTGAAGCAGGCGACGCGGATCCATCCTCTTCTTCCGATGTCTCCCGACGAATGACGGTTCCTTTAAGGGACGTCATCCAAGATGGCGTCCCTCGAATTCCGATTGGCTGATAGGATTCTATCAGCCAATCGGAATTAAGGTAGGAATTTTCTGATTGGCTGATGGAATCAGCCAATCAGAATCAAGTTCAATCCGATTGGCTGATCCAATCAGCCAATCAGATTGAGCTCGCATTCTATTGGCTGTTCCGATCAGCCAATAGAATGCAAGCTCAATCTGATTGGCTGATTGGATCGGCCAATCGGATTGAACTAGATTCTGATTGGCTGATTCCATCAGCCAATCAGAAAATTCCTACCTTAATTCCGATTGGCTGATAGAATCCTATCAGCCAATCGGAATTCGAGGGACGCCATCTTGGATGACGTCCCTTAAAGGAACCGTCATTCGTCGGGAGACATCGGAAGAAGAGGATGGATCCGCGTCGCCTGCTTCAACATGGACCCGCTCCGCACCGGATGGAAGAAGATCGAAGATGCCGCTTGGATGAAGATGTTTGCCGGTCCGGATGTCCTCTTCTTGCCGGATAGGAGGAAGACTTTGGAGCCTCTTCTGGACCTCTTCAGCACCGGATTATGGATCGCCAACCCCCGCTTGGGTTGGATGAAGATCTTGGAGCCAGGACGGATCGGTGATACCTGGATGGTGAAGACAAGGTAGGAAGATCTTCAGGGGCTTAGTGTTAGGTTTATTTAAGGGGGGTTTGGGTTAGATTAGGGGTATGTGGGTGGTGGGTTGTAATGTTGGGGGGGGGTATTGTATGTTTTTTTTTACAGGCAAAAGAGCTGAACTTCTTGGGGCATGCCCCGCAAAGGGCCCTGTTCAGGGCTGGTAAGGTAAAAGAGCTTGTAACTTTTTTAATTTAGAATAGGGTAGGGAATTTGTTATTTTGGGGGGCTTTGTTATTTTATTAGGGGGCTTAGAGTAGGTGTAATTAGTTTAAAATTGTTGTAATATATTTCTTATGTTTGTAAATATTTTTTTATTTTCTGTAACTTAGTTCTTTTTTATTTTTTGTACTTTAGCTAGTTTATTTAATTGTATTTATTGGTAGGAATTGTGTTTAATTAATTTATTGATAGTGTAGTGTTAGGTTAATTGTAGGTAATTGTAGGTAGTTTATTTAATTATTTTATTGATAGGGTAGTGTTAGGTTTAATTATAACTTAGGTTAGGATTTATTTTACAGGTAAATTTGTAATTATTTTAACTAGGTAGCTATTAAATAGTTCTTAACTATTTAATAGCTATTGAACCTGGTTAAAATAATTACAAAGTTGCCTGTAAAATAAATATAAATCCTAAAATAGCTATAATATAATTATAATTTATATTGTAGCTATATTAGGGTTTATTTTACAGGTAAGTATTTATCTTTAAATAGGAATAATTTATTTAATAACAGTTAATTTATTTCGTTAGATGTAAATTATATTTAACTTAGGGGGGTGTTAGTGTTAGGGTTAGACTTAGCTTTAGGGGTTAATACATTTATTAGAATAGCGGTGAGCTCCGATCGGAAGATTAGGGGTTAATAATTGAAGGTAGGTGTCGGCGATGTTAGGGAGGGCAGATTAGGGGTTAATACTATTTATGATAGGGTTAGTGAGGCGGATTAGGGGTTAATAACTTTATTATAGTAGCGCTCAGGTCCGCTCGGCAGATTAGGGGTTAATAAGTGTAGGTAGGTGTCGGCGACGTTGTGGGGGGCAGATTAGGGGTTAATAAATATAATATAGGGGTCGGCGATGTTAGGGCAGCAGATTAGGGGTACATAGGGATAACGTAGGTTGCGGCGGTTTACAGAGCGGCAGATTAGGGGTTAAAAGTGTAATGCAGGGGTCAGCGATAGCGGGGGCGGCAGAATAGGGGTTAATAAGTGTAAGGTTAGGGGTGTTTAGACTCGGGGTACATGTTAGAGTGTTAGGTGCAGACGTAGGAAGTGTTTCCCCATAGGAAACAATGGGGCTGCGTTAGGAGCTGAACGCTGCTTTTTTGCAGGTGTTAGGTTTTTTTTCAGCTCAAACAGCCCCATTGTTTCCTATGGGAGAATCGTGCACGAGCACGTTTTTGAGGCCGGCCGCGTCCGTAAGCAACTCTGGTATCGAGAGTTGCATTTGCGGTAAAAATGCCCTACGCTCCTTTTTTGGAGCCTAACGCAGCATTTGTTTTAACTCTCGATACCAGAGTTAAATTTATGGTGCGGCCAGAAAAAAGCCCGCGGAGCGTTAACAGCCCTTTTACCGCCGAACTCTAAATCTAGGCCTTAGTATTTTGTACTTTTAAGTACGAATTTCTATGTGTTTTTTGCACATCCAGTGTACTTAAATTGCATATTTAATATGATTTATTCCTGTGTAATTTACATACAAATTTAAAGTTTTTGATAAAATACAATTTTTTCGGAACAATTTTGTTACGATTTTAGATGCACCTTAACCCCTTCGCGACCGAGGACATGCCAGGAACGTCCTACAAAAAAATACCCTTAACGACCAAGGATGTTCCCGGCACGTCCTCAGGGGTTTCAAGCGGCTGGAAGCAATCCTGATCACTTCCAGCCACTTTCAAGGTATTGCCGTGATGCCTCGATATTAAGGCATCACGGTAATGGAGCCGATCATTGGTGGGTGGGAGCAGCTGCAGGGAGGCGGGTGGGCGGCCCATCGCTCGATCACAGACAGCTGCCAGTACCCAAAATGGCACCAAATAGTGAGAGGGGGGAGGATTAGATAGCGGTTTGGGGGGGCTCAGGGAAGTTGGGTGGTAAGGGGGGATCCTACACTGCAGAAAATATATAATTTTGAAAAAAATAATAAAAAACAAACTTTTTTTTTATACTGGCAGACTTTCTGCCAGTACTTAAGATGGCGGGGACAATTGTGGGGTGCGGGAGGGAAGAGAGCTGTTTGGGAGGGATCAGGGGGTGGGATATGTCAGGTGGGAGGCTGATCTCTACACTAAAGCTAAAATTAACCCTTTAAGCTCCCTACAAGCTACCTAATTAACCCCGTCACTGCTGGGCATAATACAAGTGTGGTACGCAGCGGCATTTAGCAGCCTTCTAATTACCAAAAGCAATGCTAAAGCCCTATATGTCTGCTATTTCTGAACAAAGGGGATCCCAGAGAAGCATTTACAACCATTTGTGCCATGATTGCACAAGCTGTTTGTAAATAATTTCAGTGTGAAACCTAAAGTTTGTGAAAAAGTGAACATTTTTTTTATTTGATGGCATTTGGCGGTGAAATGGTGGCATGAAATATACCAAAATGGGCCTAGATCAATACTTTGGGTTGTCCAATACACTACACTAAAGCTAAAATTAACCCTACAAGCTCCCTACTAGCTACCTAATTAACCCCGTCACTGCTGGGCATAATACAAGTGTGGTGCGCAGTGGATTTTAGCGGCCTTCTAATTACCAAAAAAACAACGCCCAAGCAATATATGTCTGCTATTTCTGAACAAAGGGGATCCCAGAGAAGCATTTACAACCATTTGTGCCATAATTTCACAAGCTGTTTGTTAATAATTTCAGTGAGAAACCTAAAGTTTGTGAAAAAGTTTGTGAAAAAATTAACAATTTTTTTTTTATTTGATCGTATTTGGCGGCGAAATTGTGGCATGAAATATACCAAAATGGGCCTAGATCAATACTTTGGGATGTCTTCTTTAAAAAAATATATACATGTCAAGGGATATTCAGGGATTCCTGACAGATATCAGTGTTTCAATGTAACTAGCGCTAATTTTGAAAGAAATAAAAAAGGTTTGGAAATAGCAAAGTGCTACTTGTATTTATTGCCCTATAACTTGCAAAAAAAGCAAAGAACATGTAAGCATTGGGTATTTCTAAACTCTGGACAAAATTTAGAAACTATTTAGCATGGGTGTTTATTGGTGGTTGTAGATGTGAAACAGATTTTGGGGGTCAAAGTTAGAAAAAGTGTGTTTTTTTCCATTTTTTTCATCATATTTTATAATTTTTTTAATAGTAAATTATAAGATATGATGAAAATAATGATAGCTTTAGAAAGTCCATTTAATGGTGAGAAAAACTGTATATATTATGTGTGGGTACAGTAAATGAGTAAAAGGAAAATTACAGCTAAACACAAACACCGCAGAAATTTAAAAATATCCCTGGTCCCAGACGGTCAACTTATGGAAAAGTGCTCTGGTCATGAAGGGGTTAATAATACAATTTTCTCCTGCATATTTTTTGTGTGAATGGTTCAATTATTTGTTTCATATGATTTTTATTGTGCACTTTTGTAATGTTTGCATCTCCTACCCATACAAAAATGCAGTATATGCCCCTTAGTGAGACACTCTGTTTTCAGGGTACAAAGTGGCTTTCTATTATTCCACCAGGGAAATAGAAGGACTGGCAAGCATTTTTATAGAATCTCACCAGCACAGAGAGATTTTTAGAATCGGGCCCTTAGGGACAATTCTATACAGCTCTCTGTGCTGATGAGATTTCTTATAGTACTTTTGAAGCCCCTGTCCTAATTCTATAAAGGCAGTCTTTACCTTGATAACAGTGTGTCTCGCAAAGAGGTAGGGTTGCCACCTCAGCCATGTTTTCCTGAACACTTATGAGTTACACAAGCTGTGGGGTGTAAAGGGAGGAAGTTTCTTCCTGCACACCCTGCAGCATGTGTAACTCATAAGTGTCTAGGAAAACATGGCTGAGGTGGCAACATTACATACAGGGTACGTCCTACAAAAACTATCACTTAGTGACCAAGGACGTACCCTGTACGTCCTCAAGGTTTTCAAGCGCTGGAAGCTATTGTGATTGCTTCCAGACGCTTTCATGTTATTGCAGTAATGCCTCCATATTGAGGCATCCTGTAATAAAAAATTTTAGGCATCCAATGCAGAAAGAGCCACTCTGTGGCCCCCTCTGCATCGGCCAATGATGGTGCAGATCGTTGGTGGGTGGGAGCCATTGAAGGGAGGTGGGTGGGCGGCCCATCGCTGGTGAACTTAAGGCCAGTAGGGGATCTCACTTGCGGGTGCGCGCGCGACCACTAAACAAGAAAGGGTGGGAGAGGAAGGTGGGAGAGGGAGGGGGGAATAATGATGGGAAAGGGATCTGGGAGGGGGTAGGGTATTGAGGGGGGACAGCTACACTACAGAAAAATTGGGATTCAAATTAAAAAAGGTCACATTTTATTGCAAAGTGGGTACTGGCAGACAGCTGCCAGTACCCAAAATGGTGGCAAATAGTTAGAGGGGGGGAGGGTTAGAGAGCTGTTTGGGGGGCTCAGGGAGGTTGGGTGGTAAGGGGGGATCCTACACTGCAGAAAATATATAATTTAAAAAAAAAAAAGTTTATTTTAATACTGGCACACTTTCTGCCAGTACTAAAGATGGCGGTGACAATAGTGAGGTGGGGGGGAGAGAGAGCTGTTTGAGAGGGGTCAGGGAGGGATCAGGGGGTGGGATGTGTCAGGTGGGAGGCTGATCTCTAGACTAAAGCTCAAATTAACCCTTTAAGCTCCCTACAAGCTACCTAATTAACCCCTTCACTTCTGGGCATAATCCAAGTGTGGTGCGCAGCATTTGTACCATAATTGCACACGCTGTTTGTAAATTATTTCAGTGAGAAACCTAAAGTTTGTGAAAAAGTTAGTAAAAGGTGAATGATTTTTTTTATTTGATCGCATTTGGCGGTGAAATGGTGGCATGAAATATACCAAAATGGGCCTAGATCAATACTTTGGGTTGTCTACTAAAGCAAAATATATACATGTAAAAGGTTATTCAGGGATTCCTGACAGATATCAGTGTAAAAATGTAATTTATGCAAATTTTGAAAACAAATGGTTTGGAAATAGCAAATTGCTACTTGTACTTATTGCCCTATAACTTGCAAAAAAAGCAAAGAACATGTAAACATTGGGTATTTCTAAACTCAGGACAAAATGTAGAAACTATTTAGCATGGGTGTTTTTTGGTGGTTGTAGATGTGTATCAGATTTTGGGGGTCAAAGTTAGAAAAAGTGTGGGTTTTTTTTTTATTTTTTCATCATATTTTATAATTTTTTTATTAGTAAATTATAAGATATGATAAAAATAATGGTACCTTTAGAAAGTCCATTTAATGGCGAGAAAAACTGTATGTAATATGTGTGGGTATAGTAAATGAGTAAGAGGAAAGTTACAGCTAAACACAAACACAGCAGAAATGTAAAAATAGCCCTGTTCCCTAACGGTAAGAAAATTAACCCCTTAATGACCACAATGTACCCTGTATGTCACTGGTCGTTAAGGGTTTTTTCAGGACATAAAAGCACAAGTCTAGCGAGAACACGCTATTAATGCCCTCCCTCCAGCAGGATTTGTGGAATAGAGCAGTCTCAACGCTGGTGGCAAGACCGAGCTATAAAACAATCAAGTCCCAAAAAAAGGCCAGGGTACGTCGCTGGTCCTTAAGGGGTTAAAAAATGATCTGGTCACTAACGGGTTAAAAAATTCATATTAAAATTGTGCAGGAAAGAAAGAATTTGAGATAAAACTGCATTGCACGTGCAAAAAATGCTGTGGAATTTGTATTCATAATATGAAACTTAAAGCATATTTTCCTTATTGTAAAATGAGTTTTCCCGTGTCTGCTATTGGGCCGAACAGGGGCGTTACGTGGGTGTAGCTGAAATTTCTCTTCCAGGTCTGACGTATTCTGTAAACATTTCACCCCCTGCATATCTTGATATTTATTCTTGCACAGTAAAAGGTAGTAAGATTGCTTAACAATATGCAGAACACTTATTACTATAATGGAAATGCACACACATACGCAGAGCTGCCATCAGGGGGTGAAAGGGGTGACTGCCTGGGCCCTGATGGGTACTGGCAAAGGCATCCTGGTTTGGGGTTTCCATGGGGTCCGCCTCTGACTGCCAGCCGCAGTCCCTTTAGATTACATGAAAAGGGGACAAAATAAACAATGAAAGTACATTGCAAAGTTTTTACTGCACATAATTAAAGATTTTATAGCAGAATTTTAAAAAGGAGTTTAAGTCGCTTTAAAGATCGCACAGTTCATTTGTGAGCTCTATGGGTCACCCTTTCACATTATCGTGTTAGTGTTTTGTAGGGAAACAGGGATCAAACAGGAGGAATTGAAAGCTTATAAGAGCAGTCTGGGCGCAACTGCCTCCCTGTCTCCCCCCAGTCCACCCTAAGCGTGGTCTCAGGTCTAATGGAAGTGGGACAGGTTGTAAACAAAACCAAGTGTGCTACCACACAGCGGCAGGCTAACTGTACCAGTCACATGAGAATAGCACTGAAACATGATGTAGTAGGGGAGCGCAGCCTGCTGGGTTAGCTCCTGGCTGTCATTACAGTCCTATTTATAGGTGTATATAAAAAGCAAGGTAGAAGCAAAGCTACGGGTATGAAAGGACAGTGCTTCATGGGAAATATCGCTACAAGTAGACTACATGGAAGTAAAAATAGGTCCTGAGCTTCATTGAGTACATTGCCCATTCTTATATAAGATATGAGATAAGCACTGACCCCATACATCCTAGTATCTGTATCTTATCACTATTCCCGTGTTAACATGGACTCTGAGCTTTACTGGGCACACAGTCCATTCCTACAGAGAGGCACAAACTACACACTTTCTGCTCACACTTTTTCAACTCAAATTTTCACAATGTCATACGTAAACTTGTATTACACTGTTATACACTTCTAATACGCATTTGTATTAATAATAATAACACTCTTTGTATACAATTATATACTAATAAATAGTTTAAACTTATTCTCATACCTAAAAAGAGAATATTCTTGTTCACATGGCAGCAAGCTGAGGCAGGAATAATTCCACACATATATATATATATAGCCAGGGATATACACACACTCAGATATATACGCGCACATATATATATAGCCAGGGATATACACACACTCAGATATATACGCACACATACATATATAGCCAGGGATATACACACACTCAGATATATACGCGCACATACATATATAGCCAGGGATATACACACACTCAGATATATACGCACACATACATATATAGCCAGGGATATACACACACTCAGATATATACGCGCACATACATATATAGCCAGGGATATACACACACTCAGATATATACGCGCACATACATATATAGCCAGGGATATACACACACTCAGATATATACGCGCACATACATATATAGCCAGGGATATACACACACTCAGATATATACGCACACATACATATATAGCCAGGGATATACACACACTCAGATATATACGCGCACATACATATATAGCCAGGGATATACACACACTCAGATATATACGCACACATACATATATAGCCAGGGATATACATACACTCAGATATATACGCACACATACATATATAGCCAGGGATATACACACACTCAGATATATACGCACACATACATATATAGCCAGGGATATACACACACTCAGATATATACGCACACATACATATATAGCCAGAGATATACACGCACTCAGATATATACGCACACATATATATATAGCCAGGGATATACACACACTCAGATATATACGCACACATACATATATAGCCAGGGATATACACACACTCAGATATATACGCACACATACATATATAGCCAGAGATATACACGCACTCAGATATATACGCACACATATATATATAGCCAGGGATATACACACACTCAGATATATACGCACACATACATATATAGCCAGGGATACACACACACTCAGATATATACGCGCACATACATATATAGCCAGGGATATACACACACTCAGATATATACGCACACATACATATATAGCCAGGGATATACACACACTCAGATATATACGCGCACATACATATATAGCCAGGGATATACACACACTCAGATATACACGCACACATACATATATAGCCAGGGATATACACACACTCAGATATACACGCGCACATACATATATAGCCAGGGATATACACACACTCAGATATATACGCACACATACATATATAGCCAGGGATATACACACACTCAGATATATACGCACACATACATATATAGCCAGGGATATACACACACTCAGATATATACGCACACATACATATATAGCCAGGGATATACACACACTCAGATATATACGCACACATACATATATAGCCAGGGATATACACACACTCAGATATATACGCACACATACATATATAGCCAGGGATATACACACACTCAGATATATACGCACACATACATATATAGCCAGGGATATACACACACTCAGATATACACGCGCACATACATATATAGCCAGGGATATACACACACTCAGATATATACGCACACATACATATATAGCCAGAGATATACACGCACTCAGATATATACGCACACATACATATATAGCCAGAGATATACACACACTCAGATATACACGCGCACATACATATATAGCCAGGGATATACACACACTCAGATATATACGCACACATACATATATAGCCAGGGATATACACACACTCAGATATATACGCACACATACATATATAGTCAGGGATATACACACACTCAGATATATACGCACACATACATATATAGCCAGAGATATACACACACTCAGATATACACGCGCACATACATATATAGCCAGGGATATACACACACTCAGATATATATGCACACATACATATATAGCCACGGATATACACACACTCAGATATATACGCACACATACATATATAGCCAGGGATATACACACACTCAGATATATACGCACACATACATATATAGCCAGGGATATACACACACTCAGATATATACTCACACATACATGTATAGCCAGGGATATACACACACTCAGATATATATGCACACATACATATATAGCCAGGGATATACACACACTCAGATATATACGCGCACATACATATATAGCCAGGGATATACACACACTCAGATATACACGCACACATACATATATAGCCAGGGATATACACACACTCAGATATACACGCGCACATACATATATAGCCAGGGATATACACACACTCAGATATATACGCACACATACATATATAGCCAGGGATATACACACACTCAGATATATACGCACACATACATATATAGCCAGGGATATACACACACTCAGATATATACGCACACATACATATATAGCCAGGGATATACACACACTCAGATATATACGCACACATACATATATAGCCAGGGATATACACACACTCAGATATATACGCACACATACATATATAGCCAGGGATATACACACACTCAGATATATACGCACACATACATATATAGCCAGGGATATACACACACTCAGATATACACGCGCACATACATATATAGCCAGGGATATACACACACTCAGATATATACGCACACATACATATATAGCCAGAGATATACACGCACTCAGATATATACGCACACATACATATATAGCCAGAGATATACACACACTCAGATATACACGCGCACATACATATATAGCCAGGGATATACACACACTCAGATATATACGCACACATACATATATAGCCAGGGATATACACACACTCAGATATATACGCACACATACATATATAGTCAGGGATATACACACACTCAGATATATACGCACACATACATATATAGCCAGAGATATACACACACTCAGATATACACGCGCACATACATATATAGCCAGGGATATACACACACTCAGATATATATGCACACATACATATATAGCCACGGATATACACACACTCAGATATATACGCACACATACATATATAGCCAGGGATAAACACACACTCAGATATATACGCACACATACATATATAGCCAGGGATATACACACACTCAGATATATACTCACACATACATGTATAGCCAGGGATATACACACACTCAGATATATATGCACACATACATATATAGCCAGGGATATACACACACTCAGATATATACGCGCACATACATATATAGCCAGGGATATACACACACTCAGATATACACGCACACATACATATATAGCCAGAGATATACACGCACTCAGATATATACGCACACATACATATATAGCCAGGGATATACACACACTCAGATATATACGCACACATACATATATAGCCAGGGATATACACACACTCAGATATATACGCGCACATAGATATATAGACAGGGATATACACACACTGAGATATATACGCACACATACATATATAGCCAGGGATATACACACACTCAGATATATACGCGCACATACATATATAGCCAGGGATATACACACACTCAGATATATATGCACACATACATGTATAGCCAGAGATATACACGCACTCAGATATATACGCACACATACATATATAGCCAGGGATATACACACACTCAGATATATACGCACACATACATATATAGCCAGGGATATACACACACTCAGATATATACGCGCACATACATATATAGCCAGGGATATACACACACTCAGATATACACGCGCACATACATATATAGCCAGAGATATACACGCACTCAGATATATACGCGCACATACATATATAGCCAGGGATATACACACACTCAGATATATACGCACACATACATATATAGCCAGGGATATACACACACTCAGATATATACGCGTACATACATATATAACCAGGGATATACACACACTCAGATATACACGCGCACATACATATATAGCCAGAGATATACACGCACTCAGATATATACGCACACATACATATATAGCCAGAGATATACACGCACTCAGATATATACGCACACATACATATATAGCCAGGGATATACACACACTCAGATATATACGCGCACATAGATATATAGACAGGGATATACACACACTCAGATATATACGCACACATACATATATAGCCAGGGATATACACACACTCAGATATATATGCACACATACATGTATAGCCAGAGATATACACGCACTCAGATATATACGCACACATACATATATAGCCAGGGATATACACACACTCAGATATATACGCACACATACATATATAGCCAGGGATATACACACACTCAGATATATACGCGCACATACATATATAGCCAGGGATATACACACACTCAGATATACACGCGCACATACATATATAGCCAGAGATATACACGCACTCAGATATATACGCACACATACATATATAGCCAGAGATATACACGCACTCAGATATATACGCACACATACATATATAGCCAGGGATATACACACACTCAGATATATACGCACACATACATATATAGCCAGGGATATACACACACTCAGATATATACGCGCACATACATATATATCCAGAGATATACACGCACTCAGATATATACGCATACATACATATATAGCCAGGGATATACACACACTCAGATATATACGCGCACATAGATATATAGACAGGGATATACACACACTGAGATATATACGCACACATACATATATAGCCAGGGATATACACACACTCAGATATATACGCGCACATACATATATAGCCAGGGATATACACACACTCAGATATATATGCACACATACATGTATAGCCAGAGATATACACGCACTCAGATATATACGCACACATACATATATAGCCAGGGATATACACACACTCAGATATATACGCACACATACATATATAGCCAGGGATATACACACACTCAGATATATACGCGCACATACATATATAGCCAGGGATATACACACACTCAGATATACACGCGCACATACATATATAGCCAGAGATATACACGCACTCAGATATATACGCACACATACATATATAGCCAGAGATATACACGCACTCAGATATATACGCACACATACATATATAGCCAGGGATATACACATACTCAGATATATACGCACACATACATATATAGCCAGGGATATACACACACTCAGATATATACGCGCACATACATATATAGCCAGGGATATACACACACTCAGATATATACGCGCACATACATATATAGCCAGGGATATACACACACTCAGATATATACGCACACATACATATATAGCCAGGGATATACACACACTCAGATATATACGCGCACATAGATATATAGACAGGGATATACACACACTCAGATATATACGCGCACATAGATATATAGACAGGGATATACACACACTGAGATATATACGCACACATACATATATAGCCAGGGATATACACACACTCAGATATATACGCGCACATACATATATAGCCAGGGATATACACACACTCAGATATATATGCACACATACATGTATAGCCAGAGATATACACGCACTCAGATATATACGCACACATACATATATAGCCAGGGATATACACACACTCAGATATATACGCACACATACATATATAGCCAGGGATATACACACACTCAGATATATACGCGCACATACATATATAGCCAGGGATATACACAAACTCAGATATACACGCGCACATACATATATAGCCAGAGATATACACGCACTCAGATATATACGCACACATACATATATAGCCAGAGATATACACGCACTCAGATATATACGCACACATACATATATAGCCAGGGATATACACACACTCAGATATATACGCACACATACATATATAGCCAGGGATATACACACACTCAGATATATACGCGCACATACATATATAGCCAGGGATATACACACACTCAGATATACACGCGCACATACATATATAGCCAGGGATATACACACACTCAGATATATACGCACACATACATATATAGCCAGGGATATACACACACTCAGATATATACGCGCACATACATATATAGCCAGGGATATACACACACTCAGATATATACGCACACATACATATATAGCCAGGGATATACACACACTCAGATATATACGCGCACATAGATATATAGACAGGGATATACACACACTGAGGTATATACGCACACATACATATATAGCCAGGGATATACACACACTCAGATATATACGCGGACATACATATATAGCCAGGGATATACACACACTCAGATATACATGCACACATACATATATAGCCAGGTATATACACACACTCAGATATATACGCGCACATACATATATAGCCAGGGATATACACACACTCAGATATATATGCACACATACATGTATAGCCAGAGATATACACGCACTCAGATATATACGCACACATACATATATAGCCAGGGATATATACACACTCAGATATATACGCGCACATACATATATAGCCAGGGATATACACACAGTCAGATATATACGCACACATACATATATAGCCAGAGATATACACGCACTTAGATATATACGCACACATACATATATAGACAGGGATATACACACACTCAGATATATACGCACACATAGATATCTAGCCAGGGATATACACACACTCAGCTATATACGCGCACATACATATATAGCCAGGGATATACACACACTCAGATATATACGCACATATATATATCTAGCCAGGGATATACACACACTCAGCTATATACGCGCACATACATATATAGCCAGGGATATACACACACTTAGATATATACAGGGAGTGCAGAATTATTAGGCAAGTTGTATTTTTGAGGATTAATTTTATTATTGAACAACAACCATGTTCTCAATGAACCCAAAAAACTCATTAATATCAAAGCTGAATAGTTTTGGAAGTAGTTTTTATTTTGTTTTTAGTTATAGCTATTTTAGGGGGATATCTGTGTGTGCAGGTGACTATTACTGTGCATAATTATTAGGCAACTTAACAAAAACAAATATATACCCATTTCAATTATTTATTTTTACCAGTGAAACCAATATAACATCTCAACATTCACAAATATACATTTCTGACATTCAAAAACAAAACAAAAACAAATCAGTGACCAATATAGCCACCTTTCTTTGCAAGGACACTCAAAAGCCTGCCATCCATGGATGATTCTGACAGTGTTTTGATCTGTTCACCATCAACATTGCGTGCAGCAGCAACCACAGCCTCCCAGACACTGTTCAGAGAGGTGTACTGTTTTCCCTCCTTGTAAATCTCACATTTGATGATGGACCTCAGGTTCTCAATGGGGTTCAGATCAGGTGAACAAGGAGGCCATGTCATTAGATTTTCTTCTTTTATACCCTTTCTTGCCAGCCACGCTGTGGAGTACTTGGATGCGTGTGATGGAGCATTGTCCTGCATGAAAATCATGTTTTTATTGAAGGATGCAGACTTCTTCCTGTACCACTGCTTGAAGAAGGTGTCTTCCAGAAACTGGCAGTAGGACTGGGAGTTGAGCTTGACTCCATCCTTAACCCGAAAAGGCCCCACAAGCTCATCTTTGATGATACCAGCCCAAACCAGTACTCCACCTCCACCTTGCTGGCGTCTGAGTTGGACTGGAGCTCTCTGCCCTTTACCAATCCAGCCACGGGCCCATCCATCTGGCCCATCAAGACTCACTCTCATTTCATCAGTCCATAAAACCTTAGAAAAATCAGACTTGAGATATTTCTTGGCCCAGTCTTGACTTTTCAGCTTGTGTGTCTTGTTCAGTGGTGGTCATCTTTCAGCCTTTCTTACCTTGGCCATGTCTCTGAGTATTGCACACCTTGTGCTTTTGGGCACTCCAGTGATGTTGCAGCTCTGAAATATGGCCAAACTGGTGGCAAGTGGCATCTTGGCAGCTGCACGCTTGACTTTTCTCAGTTCATGGGCAGTTATTTTGCACCTTGGTTTTTCCACACGCTTCTTGTGACCCTGTTGACTATTTTGAATGAAACGCTTGATTGTTCGATGATCACGCTTCAGAAGCTTTGCAATTTTAAGAGTGCTGCATCCCTCTGCAAGATATCTCACTATTTTTGACTTTTCTGAGCCTGTCAAGTCCTTCTTTTGACCCATTTTGCCAAAGGAAAGGAAGTTGCCTAATAATTATGCACACCTGATATAGGGTGTTGATGTCATTAGACCACACCCCTTCTCATTACAGATATGCACATCACCTAATATGCTTAATTGGTAGTAGGCTTTCGAGCCTATACAGCTTGGAGTAAGACAACATGCATAAAGAGGATGATGTGGTCAAAATACTCATTTGCCTAATAATTCTGCACTCCCTGTAAGCACACATACATATATAGCCAGGGATATATACACACTCAGATATATACGCACACATACATATATAGCCAGGGATATACACACACTCAGATATATACGCACACATACATATATAGCCAGGGATATACACACACTCAGATATATACGCACATACATATATAGCCAGGGATATACACACACTCAGATATATATGCACACATACATGTATAGCCAGAGATATACACGCACTCAGATATATACGCACAAATACATATATAGCCAGAGATATACACGCACTCAGATATATACGCACACATACATATATAGCCAGGGATATACACACACTCAGATATATACGCACACATACATATATAGCCAGGGATATACACACACTCAGATATATACGCACACATACATATATAGCCAGTGATATACACACACTCAGATATATACGCACACATACATATATAGCTAGGGATATACACGCACTCAGATATATACGCGCACACACACAATCACAGGTACACAAAAACACTCTCACACACATAAACACTCTCTCACACAAGCTCTCTCTTACACACTCACACAAACTAACTCTCACACACTCTTACAAATAAGACTCGCACACTTTTAAACACTGTCACACAGTTGATCTCACATATATTCTTCCTTTCTCACACACACATCCTATTGCTACAGCAGGACAAGGAGAATGATAAATAAAAAAAGGAGCACGTAAATATGATACCCTCTGACATCTCCACTGTGCAGTCATTGATAGGGTACAAGACATTAAAGTGTAGTACCCACCTCTACTATAGACAAACTTTTAACCATCATCTTTTTCAGGCAAGACATATTTTACACTGACCAGATTAGGGGATTCATTCTGCAAGTAACATTATAGACACCTTGTTTTTTGTTATTTATCCCTCTATCGTTTGGGAATATTGGCCTGAGAAATGCAGTATTACTGGGAGTAAACTGCAACAGCCTCTACAATGACTTTATTTGTTATTTGAAAATTGTTGTGTGGGGCATATTAGAAAAAGTAGTAGTAGCATAATATGAGAAAATCATAATTTTAACTTGCTCCAGCAGCATATAAATGGAAACATGTTTTTAATAAATTGTAGCTTATGCTGTATAAAAAAAAAGATATATATACTATTCCCTTAATATACCAAATATTCAGCATATAAATGGAAACATGTTTTTAATAAATTGTAGCTTATGCTGTATAAAAAAAAGATATATATACTATTCCCTTAATATACCAAATATTTTCTGTTGACCTCTTAACTTCTAATAAAGTGTAGACGAATGCTGAGAGTTTGCTTTACCCTTATACCACCCATCCTGAGTGACTTGCTTATCATTCAGCCAGAGTGGAGCAGCTGTACAATAATTTAAAGTTTATCTGAAATATTACAGGAAATTATTTATTTTTACATAATTTAAAAAAATTAAATTATATATGTTTTGCGAGCACATCATTTTTGTTGCCAGTATATATATATATATATATATATATATATATATATATATATATATATATATATATACATACACACAGTTAGCCCTCAGTTTACGCCAGGGTTAGGTTCCAGAAGGAATGGTTGTAAATCGAAACCGTTGTAAATTGAAACCCGGTTTATAATGTAAGTCAATGGGAAGTGAGGGAGATAGGTTCCAGGCCCCTCTCAAAATTGTCATAAGTAACACCTAATAAATTTTTTTTAAAGCTTTGAAATTAAGACTTTGAATGCTAAAAAGCATTATAAACCTAATAAAATAATCACACAACACAGAATATATAATTAAACTAAGTTAAATGAACAAAAACATTTGCTAAACAGCATTATAAACCTAATAAAATAATCACACAACACAGACTTCACTTGCATTTTTCTGCAAACAGTTCTTTCTATGCATTCCAATCTGGACTGATTTATAGACAGGAAGATCTTGTTCCTTTGAAATCTGCTCGATAGCTCAGGTCTGGTTAAACTGATTAATTTCAGCTTGCTTGGCTTTGCTGCAACACAAACAGACAGCTCCACCTACTGGCTATTTTAATAAATGCACTGCTTCTCAATGCTTTTCAATAGCAGTCACATGACTGGAAAAAAGGTTGTTATTCTGAAACGGTGTAAATTGAACCGTTGTAAAACGAGGGCCACCTGTATTTATATATAAAAATCAACATAGCTTAGCCTGCAAAAAGTTATAGGGGGAATCTTCTGTTTTTAAGGCACTTTCTACATGATGTGGATTGTTTTAAGATGTTAAGCATTTTTATATTTTAAGAATACAGTAATCTTTATAAAAATGAAAGTTTATATGACAGATACATGTTGAAAATATTGGACAATTTTTCTAAGTCGTCCCAAGAGATTTCAAGGTTGTCCGGGACCACTGGGTTTTTCAACCCCTGCATATACATATATCTCACCTCACTAAGCCCATGTTTGTTAATGTTCCACTTTTGTCTAAGATATTATAAACAGCCAGCCTGTACCTGCTTGTGCCAACTAGGGCCTGCATGTTCCTAGTACCTTCACAGGGAACAACAAGAGCTTCAAGGGCACAAGTTTGGCATTCATCGATTGTTGTATAAACTACAGATTCCCCACTGAAATATGTCTTAATAATAAAATTGCATTGAATGCTTGTGTCTCCTGAATGCACTAACCAGAGGAACGTTAGCTGTCTCCAGAAGGCTCCTGGAGGACACATCTCATTTCCATCTAATTTCCAGCATAAACTTCTAATTGGTTAGCAGAACTTGTTTAAAGGGACAGTCAAGTCCAAAAAAAACTTTCATTTTTCAAATAGGGCATGCAATTTTAAACAACTTTCCAATTTACTTTTATCAACATTTTTGCTTTGTTCTCTTGGTATTCTAGTTGAAAGCAAACGTAGGAAGGCACATATGATAATTTATAAGCCCTTTTCACAGCAGGGGAGAGCTAGCTCTTGTAGGCCATATAGATAGCATTGTGATCACGCCCGTGGCTAGTGGCAGACACTGCACTAATTGGCTAAAATGCAAGTCAATAGATAATAACTAAAAGTCATGTGATTAGGGGCGGTCAGAAGATGCTTGGATACAAGTTAGTTACAGAAGTAAAAAGTATATTAATATAACAGTGTTGGTTTTGCAAAACTGGGGAATGGGTAATAAAGGGATTATCTTTCTTTTTAAACAACAAAAATTCTGGTGTTGACTGTCCCTTTAAGCTAGATTTATAAGATTAGATCAAATGTATAACCCACGTAAACCTTCCACTTTGCCACAAACTACTGAGTCAAACAACCAATTGCTACGTAGATGGCACCTCAACCCAGTACAAACTTTAAAAGGAATATACAGTATATATAAAGCAAGATATCTCACACACATGTTGGAGAGGAAGTTGGGAAATAGGCACTCAGTGAGAGACTTGTTGGGGCCTGTTACAAATACGCTTAAATAGCACATTTTTATTGATTGCAAAGCAATGGAAATCCACAGAACTGCAGAATTCCTCATATTTGAGACATACAGCTATGTCCGGCAGGGAAATTGCCACAGTATTATAATAATAAATTGTTTTGGGAGCCATTATTGGGTGCTTCCAGACAAGGAATATAGCCCAACCCCATCCACCCCTGACACAAACATAGAACAGAGAAGCCTGGGTACTTTCCCCCTTATCAGAGATACAGGCCTTGACAGTGAGAGGACTTCCCCCTTTCCAGTCCCTTCTCCACCTATTTCCCATTACCGGCATACCTCGTTTTTATTGGGCTTCGCTTTATTGCACTTCGCAGATATTGCTCTTTTTACAAATTGAAGGTTTGTGGCAACCCTGTGTCGAGATAGTCTATCAGCGCCATTTTTTCAACAAATACACATAAATACACATAATTGCACATGAATACACACACCTATATATAAACACCACCAGCAAAAAGATTATGACTCACTGAAGGCTCAGAGGATGGTTAGCATTTTTAAGCAATAAAGTATTTTTTATTTAAGGTATGTACATTGTTCTTTTAGACATAATGCTATTGCACACTTAATATACTACAGTATAGTGTAAATATAACTTTTATATGCACTGGGAAACAAAATGATTAGTGTAACTCACTTTATTGCTATATTTACTTTATTGCGGTGGTCTGGAACCGAGCCAGCAAAATATCCAAGGAACTTCTGTACCTTGTTTCTATCAACTACATTTCTTAAAAGTACTCTTTAGGTACTTACAGCTTTTCTCATCTAACTTCATTGCCCTCTTTCTCTGGAGCCATGTGGTAATTCACTACAGGTGCAGATAATGAAACTCTATTCCCTGTAATGAGTCATCCATAAGGTTAACTGTGAAGTGTTTGCCAGTTTGGTGGGCTAGACGAAAAATATGACTGAAATTTCACCACGGCCTGATAAAGTTGATTCATCATTGGACTTACAGGTAGTAGTAATAAAGTCATTACATTATATTGTGTGATTCTGGTACTATGTCCTACACATTTCATAATACTAAAGAACAGTCTAGTTTTGTCCTACACATTTCATAATACTAAAGAACAGTCTGGTTTTGTCCTACACAGCAGGATTACATGCCTCACCATGTTTGGGTAAAGCTTAATATACAGTTAGTATGTAAAACAAAAAATCAAACCGCATATGCACTTACCAGATTAGACTCACTGGGAGAATGATATTTCTCTGTTCCCATTCGAACAAGCCCGTCATTATACAAAAATATTCTTAATGGGTCACAGGAGGTAACAAGAATATACACCCGTAAATCAAACTTATATCCTTCTAGAAGAAAAGGCTTGTCAAGGTATTCCTGAACAATTAAATGATCTTGCGCTTGCAGCTTCTCGCCATTTCGTATAAGAAAAATACTGTTGAGAAAAAAAAATGAAAATGATATTTTAACCATTTAAATGTAAATGTATCAAACATTTCTACTTTTTAATTTAATTGTAATGTTGTTAAAGGAAAAGTGGATAAAATGGATAACGGCTGAAGATAAACTGAGGCAAGAACAATCTGAGGTTCTGTAACTGGAGTGGGGGAGCCAGAGTGAGTAAGGGCACAACTTTGACCTAAGGTTAGTATAAGAACAACACAAATAGCAAGATCTACCTCAAAAGACAATAAGGGCACAATGCACAGGAGGAAGATTTGACCCTAGGATGAGAATTGCACAAAACACAGGAGTAAGATCTGACTCTAGGGTTAGTTTTTTGCACAAAACAAAACGATTTCCCCCAATGGTAAGTAAGGCAGAAAACACAGGAGTAAGATTTCACCTAAGGGTTAGTATAGGAACAATACATAGGAAAGAGTTTTGACCCTGGAATTAGTGTGGGCACAACATATATGAATACTTTATGACCCTAGTGTTACTGTGGGTACAACATATAAGAATAAGTTTTGACCCTAGTGTTATTGTGGGTACAACATATAAGAATAAGTTTTGGCCCTAGCATTAGTGTGGGCACAACACATAAGAATAAGTTTTGACTCTAGTGTAAGTGTGGTACAACACATAAGAATAAGTTTTGACCCTAGTGTTAGTGTGGGCACAACATATAAGAATAGGTTTTGACCATAGTATTAGTGTGGGCATACCACATAAGAATACATTTTGACCGTAGTGTTAGTGTGGGCACAACATATAAGAATAGGGTTTGATCCTAGTGTTAGTGTGGGCACAACACATAAGAATAAGTTTTGACCCTAGTGTAAGTGTGGTACAACACATAAGAATAAGTTTTGACCCTAGTGTTAGTGTGGGCACAACATATAAGAATAGGTTTTGACCATAGTATTAGTGTGGGCACACCACATAAGAATACATTTTGACCCTAGTGTTAGTGTGGGCACAACATATAAGAATAGGGTTTGATCCTAGTGTTAGTGTGGGCACAACACATAGAATAAGTTTTGAGCCTAGTGTTAGTGTGGGCACGACACGTAAGAAAAAGTTTTGACCATAGTGTTAGTGTGGTACAACACATAAGAATAAGTTTTCACCCTAGTGTTAATGTGGGTACAACACATAAGAATACGTTTTGACCCTAGGGTTAGTGTAATACAACACATAAGTATAAGTTTTGACCCTAGTGTTAGTGTGGTACAACACATAAGAATATCTTTTGACCCTAGTGTTAGTGTGGGTACAACATATAAGAATAAGTTTTGGCCCTAGTGTTAGTGTGGGTACAACATATAAGAATAAGTTTTGGCCCTAGTGTTAGTGTGGGTACAACATATAAGAATAAGTTTTGGCCCTAGTGTTAGTGTGGGTACAACATATAAGAATAAGTTTTGGCCCTAGTGTTAGTATGGGTACAACATATAAGAATACGTTTTGACCCAAGTCTTAGTGTGGGTACAACACATAAGAATACCTTTTGACCCTAGTGTTAGTGTGGGTACAACACATAAGAATAGGTTTTGACCCTAGTGTTAGTGTGGGCACAACACATAAGAATAGGTTTTGGCCTTAGTGTTAGTGTGGGTACAACATATAATAATATGTTTTGGCCCTAGTGTTAGTGTGGGCACAGCATATAAGAATACGTTTTGGCCCTAGTGTTAGTGTGGGTACAACATATAAGAATAAGTTTTGGCCCTAGTGTTAGTGTGGGTACAACATATAAGAATACGTTTTGGCCCTAGTGTTAGTGTGGGTACAACATATAAGAATAAGTTTTGGCACTAGTGTTAGTGTGGGCACAACACATAAGAATAAGTTTTCACCCTAGTGTTAATGTGGGTACAACACATACATATAAGTTTTCACCCTAGCGTTAGTGTGGGCACAACATATAAGAATAAGTTTTGACCCTAGTGTTAGTGTGGGTACAACATGTAAGAATAAGTTGTGGCCCTAGTGTTAGTGTGTGTACAACATATAAGAATACGTGTTGGTCCTAGTGTTAGTGTGGGTATAACATATACGAATAAGTTTTGACCCTAGCGTTAGTGTGGGCACAAGATATAAGAATAAGTTTTGACCCTAGTGTTAGTGTGGGTACAACACATACATATAAGTTTTGACCCTAGCATTAGTGTGGGCACAACATATAAGAATAGGTTTTGGCCTTAGTGTTAGTGTGGGTACAACATATAATAATAAGTTTTGGCCCTAGTGTTAGTGTGGGTACAACATATAATAATAAGTTTTGGCCCTAGTGTTAGTGTGGGCACAGCATATAAGAATACGTTTTGGCCCTAGTGTTAGTGTGGGTACAACATATAAGAATAAGTTTTGGCCTTAGTGTTAGTGTGGGTACAACATATAAGAATAAGTTTTCACCCTAGTGTTAATGTGGGTACAACACATAAGAATACGTTTTGACCCTAGGGTTAGTGTAATACAACACATAAGTATAAGTTTTGACCCTAGTGTTAGTGTGGCACAACACATAAGAATATCTTTTGACCCTAGTGTTAGTGTGGGTACAACATATCAGAATAAGTTTTGGCCCTAGTGTTAGTGTGGGTACAACATATAAGAATAAGTTTTGGCCCTAGTGTTAGTATGGGTACAACATATAAGAATACGTTTTGACCCAAGTCTTAGTGTGGGTACAACACATAAGAATACCTTTTGACCCTAGTGTTAGTGTGGGTACAACACATAAGAATAGGTTTTGACCCTAGTGTTAGTGTGGGCACAACACATAAGAATAGGTTTTGGCCTTAGTGTTAGTGTGGGTACAACATATAATAATAAGTTTTGGCCCTAGTGTTAGTGTGGGCACAGCATATAAGAATACGTTTTGGCCCTAGTGTTAGTGTGGGTACAACATATAAGAATAAGTTTTGGCCCTAGTGTTAGTGTGGGTACAACATATAAGAATAAGTTTTGGCCCTAGTGTTAGTGTGGGTACAACATATAAGAATAAGTTTTGGCCCTAGTGTTAGTGTGGGTATAACATATAAGAAAACGTTTTGGCCTTAGTGTTAGTGTGGGCACAACATATAAGAATAGGGTTTGATACTAGTGTTAGTATGGGCACAACATATAAGAATAAGTTTTGACCCTAGTGTTAGAGTGGGCACAACACATAGAATAAGTTTTGACCCTAGTGTTAGTGTGGGCACGACACATAAGAATAAATTGTGACCATAGTGTTAGTGTGGTAAAACACATAAGAATAAGTTTTGACCCTAGTGTTAGTGTGGTACAACACATAAGAATAAGTTTTGGCCCTAGTGTTAGTGTGGGCACAACACATAAGAATACGTTTTGACCATAGTGTTAGTGTGGTACAACACATAAGAATAAGTTTTGGCCCTAGTGTTAGTGTGGGCATAACACATAAGAATACGTTTTGACCCTAGTGTTAGTGTGGGCACAACACATAAGAATAATTTTGACCCTAGTGTTAGTGTGGGTACAACACATACATATAAGTTTTGACCCTAGCGTTAGTGTGGGCACAACATATAAGAATAAGTTTTGACCCTAGTGTTAGTGTGGGCACAACATATAAGAATAAGTTTTGGCCCTAGTGTTAGTGTGGGTACAACATGTAAGAATAAGTTGTGTCCCTAGTGTTAGTGTGTGTACAACATATAAGAATACGTGTTGGTCCTAGTGTTAGTGTGGGTATAACATATACGAATAAGTTTTGACCCTAGCGTTAGTGTGGGCACAAGATATAAGAATAAGTTTTGACCCTAGTGTTAGTGTGGGTACAACACATACATATAAGTTTTGACCCTAGCGTTAGTGTGGGCACAACATATAAGAATAGGTTTTGGCCTTAGTGTTAGTGTGGGTACAACATATAATAATAAGTTTTGGCCCTAGTGTTAGTGTGGATACAACATATAAGAATACGTTTTGGCCCTAGTGTTAGTGTGGGTACAACATATAAGAAAACGTTTTGGCCTTAGTGTTAGTGTGGGCACAACATATAAGAATAGGGTTTGATACTAGTGTTAGTATGGGCACAACATATAAGAATAAGTTTTGGCCCTAGTGTTAGTGTGGGTACAACATATAAGAATAAGCTTTGACCCTAGCGTTAGTGTGGTAAAACACATAAGAATACGTTTTGGCCCTAGTGTTAGTGTGGTACAACACATAAGAATAAGTTTTGACCATGGTGTTAGTGTGGTACAACACATAAGAATACGTTTTGACCCTAGTGTTAGTGTGGGTACAACATATAAGAATAAGTTTTGGCCCTAGTGTTAGTGTGGGCACAGCATATAAGAATACGTATTGGCCCTAGTGTTAGTGTGGGTACAACATATAAGAATAAGTTTTGGCCCTAGTGTTAGTGTGGGTACAACATATAAGAATACGTTTTGGCCCTAGTGTTAGTGTGGGTACAACATATAAGAAAACGTTTTGGCCTTAGTGTTAGTGTGGGCACAACATATAAGAAAAGGGTTTGATACTAGTGTTAGTATGGGCACAACATATAAGAATAAGTTTTGGCCCTAGTGTTAGTGTGGGTACAACATATAAGAATTCGTTTTGACCCTAGTGTTAGTGTGGGTACAACATATAAGAATAAGTTTTGGCCCTAGTGTTAGTGTGGGTACAACATATAAGAATACGTTTTGGCCCTAGTGTTAGTGTGGGTACAACATATAAGAAAACGTTTTGGCCTTAGTGTTAGTGTGGGTACAACATATAAGAAAACGTTTTGGCCTTAGTGTTAGCATGGGCACAACATATAAGAATAAGTTTTGACCCTAGTGTTAGTGTGGGTACAACATATAAGAATAAGCTTTGACCCTAGCGTTAGTGTGGTAAAACACATAAGAATAAGTTTTTGCCCTAGTGTTAGTGTGGTACAACACATAAGAATACGTTTTGACCATGGTGTTAGTGTGGTACAACACATAAGAATAAGTTTTGGCCCTAGTGTTAGTGTGGTACAACACATAAGAATACGTTTTGACCATGGTGTTAGTGTGGTACAACACATAAGAATAAGTTTTGGCCCTAGTGTTAGTGTGGTACAACAAATAAGAATACGTTTTGACCCTAGTGTTAGTGTGGGTACAACATGTAAGAATAAGTTGTGGCCCTAGTGTTAGTGTGGGTACAACAAATAAGAATACGTTTTGACCCTAGTGTTAGTGTGTGTACAACATATAAGAATACGTTTTGGCCCTAGTGTTAGTGTGTGTACAACATATAAGAATACGTTTTGACCCTAGCGTTAGTGTGGGCACAAGATATAAGAATACGTTTTGACCCTAGTGTTAGTGTGGGCACAACACATAAGAATAAGTTAAAACCCTAAAGTTAGTGTGGGTACAACACATTAGAATAACTTTTGACCCTAGCGTTCGTGTGGGTACAACACATAAGAAAAAGTTTTGACCCTAAAGTTAATATGGGCACAACATATAAGAATACGTTTTGACCCTAGTGTTAGTGTGGGTACAACACATAAGAATAAGTTTTGACCCTAGCGTTAGTGTGGGTACAACACATAGGAAAAAGTTTTGACCCTAAAGTTAATATGGGCATAACATATAAGAATAAGTTTTGACAAGAGCGTTAATATGGGCACAACATTGGCTAAAATGTGAATCTGTCTAAAGAACTGAAATGATGAGGCAGTCTGCAGAAGCTTGGATACAAGGTAATCACATAGGTAAAAAGTATATTAATATAACAGTGTTGGTTATGAAAAACTGGGGAATGGGTAATAAAAGGGATTATCTATCTTTTAAAACATAACGGTCAGTTGAGAGGTATTTAACACTCCCGCTCAAGCACTAACTCTGCTAGAAGTAAGCTTTATGGGCCCTTTCGGTGGCGCTCGTATTACAAGTTGAAAGTAAACAGTTTTTGCTCACGCGCTAATTCGGTGCAGATAAAAAGCCAAACTTTGAATATTGCGCACGTGATAACATATTTCCCCATAAGAGTAAATGGAGAAAAAAAAGTGGAGAAAAAACAGCCCACTCGCGTGCAAACCTGATCTCATATTCTCAAGTGCACTAACCCTACATGAAAATATGAAAAAAATTTCCCATTCCAACGTTCTTCATATAAGAATAAGTTTCAGTTTATTCATAAATACATATTTCAATATATATGATGGTATTTGCATAAATATGACTTTACATGTTTTCATCTACTTGACTGCAAAGGGCTCTAATGCACTTATATATATATATATATATATATATATATATATATATATATATATATATATATATATATATATATATATAGTCATTTCAGAAAAGTTAAGCACTCACTGGACTTCAGTCATCTGTGTGGTAAACAATATTTATTGGTGACGTTTCGGGACACAAACAGTCCCTTCCTCTGACAAACAACAATACAAAATATCACACAGAATCACTATGGCTTTTTGAAACGGGACTTTCCAGTGGTTCCCATACTATACACACTTCCCAAGGTCCATAAGGATAGTAAGAACCCCCCTGGTAGGCCAATTGTGTCGGCCAGGGGCTCACTGCTCCAACCACTGGCTGAGTATGTAGATTCCTTCCTACAACCGTGGGTGAAGCAACAAAAATCATATATCCGGGACTCCACTGATTTTATATCCCATATACTACGGATCACAGATATGAAACCAACTGACATTATGGCCACATTGGATGTGTCAAGCCTGTATACTGTTATACCACACACATCGGGTATAGCAGCTGTGGCCAAATGTCTAAGACAAGTACCATATGTTGGTCCTTCTGAGGAGGTACTAATCACACTCCTGGATATATGCCTCTCTGAAAACTACTTTCGGTTCGATAAGACCCATTATCTGCAAATCTCTGGCACAGCGATGGGGTCCAATGTGGCCCCATCACTGGCCAATCTCTTTATGGCTGATTATGAGATCAATGTGTTGAAGATATTTGAAAAACCAGAAATAAAATATTACTGTCGCTATATTGATGACCTGTTTCTGATATGGCAAGATGATCCAAATACACTGGACACATGGATTCAGACTCTCAATGAGATTGACAGTACCATCAGATTCAGTCACACTGCCAGCAACGAGGTTGTAGATTATTTAGATGTCCGGGTTTTCAAGAATGGCACCAAGTTGGGAACTACCTTATATAGGAAGACAACTGATCGAAATTCAACTCTACATGCACGCAGTTGCCATCAACCCAGTCTAATCAAGAACATCCCAAAGGCACAGTACCAACGCGTGATCAAGAATAATACTGAAAATGAGAGATGTGTAACCCAACTTGAAGAAATGACACAAAGGTTCAAGGAAAGGGGATACAGCCAGAAGGTGCTTACCGAAATGCGCGCATTGGCCATTTCACCTACAAGGACCAATACGGTGGATAATCGTAAATCACCCCAAATGACGTTTGTAACCACCTATACACCAGACAAGAACCGAATCACCCAATCTCTAAAGGAAGAATGGAAACTACTGGAAGCTGATCCAAAGTTACCTTTCAATAAATGGCAGGCGCCACGAATAGGCTATAGAAGAGGACGGAGCCTCAGAGATCTGCTGAGGAAGACAGATATCACTGAAGACACACAAACCACTTGGCTCAGCAAGAAAGCTGGATGTTACAGATGCCTTGGATGCGTTACATGTAATTCAATGATAGCGGGGCCATATTTTCAGCATCCAGAACGCAGAAAGAAATACAAAATTAAACATATAGTGACCTGTACCACTACCTATATCGTATATCTTCTGAATTGTCCATGTGGCAAATATTATACCGGCAAGACGACAGACGATGCCAGGACTAGGATGGCAAACCACAGGTCCAGCATTAGATCTGCAATTCACAGTGGCAAATCAGACCAACCGGTAGCTCGCCATTTTTTAGAAGCTGGACATACGGTCACGGATATGAGGTTCCGGATCATTGACCATGTTCCTAAACTAAAGAGAGGAGGGGATAGGGCGACAATTCTCCTAAAGAAAGAAGCCAGATGGATGTTTGAATTGGGGACATTACAACCAAGAGGCCTCAACGTCCATACAGGATGGCAATGCTACCTTTGATGAGAGCACACTGATCCATTTTTTTAGTATGGGAGTCCATGATCTACAGATGTCAGCGAGAGTCCACGGGTCCTTATTTGATGTAGTTTTTGCCTTCGTTTCATAAATATTAACTAATATATTTAGTTGGTTACTCAATTTGGTCCTTTGATGTTAAGATATCAAAAAGATGCTCAATGGGTATTTTCATAATGATCACAATAGGATACTATTGTTTTTAATTTGTTCGTTTGTGTATTTTGTTTTTATTCTACCAGTAGTTCCTGGTCAGCAAATGGTTAAGTGATAATCACAAGATTGGCTGGATGGGCATGGAATTGCACACTCACGACCAATTCCCTTTGTTTCAGTATCATGGTTAAAGTTAACCAATGTGTTTTCTGTTGATCTGATTAGGTGTTATTTCTTTACACTTTAAGGTTGGGGTGATTTTTCGATGATAAGAATTACTATTATGATTATTATGGTTTAGTGTGTTTAGGATCCTGGTTGGATCTACACACTGTGAGTGTTTACTAATCAAGGATTTCACTTTTTACCTTTATTTGACACTGGGGCACATTAGTGTTTGTTTCCCATTTTGTATCTTTATTTTTATTTTTATTTTAAATATGGGTTAGCCGCATGACAATTTTGTTATGATAAAGGAATGGGTTGTGACCCATGATCTATGGTATAATATGGTTATGGCTTATCTGTTGGTAGCATTAATAGCATCATAGTTTATATTAATTTTGTATATATACACATAGGGGATCCATATTTGTGAATCACACACTATAGGTCACGTTCTAATTTATTTCATTTTACACATATTGCAGAAATGACTAAATAGTAAATGCACGAGTAATACTAGGCCAGTCATTCTTACTTGTTATGTTTGTTAATGTAATACATTGCGCGATAAGGTGCCGCAGCAGCTCTTAACTAATGGAGACAGATGATTCTTTCAATAGACAGTTACACTGTGTTAGATATGGGCGTGCATGAATATTTGGCAGCACATTATTGGTTGCACAGTGGTGTGTGGCTTCACTCGATAACACCCGTTGATTGTAGACGAAGTGATGTGTTGCCATGGTGGCGAGTCAACAATGCATATGATTGGTGGACCGGCGGTGTGTGTCTCCACACTGATATATCATTGGCCAGTTACGCACAGAAGAAAACAAACACTGGCCTGATATGTATAGTGAACAGCGAGTTTCTCTCTGCTTATTAGTGATGTGGGTATAGTGCGGTATTGTGGTGAGCGTGACATGTGTGCACTCCCGGTAGTCATGGTGATATCACTTTGTGTTCCCGGCGTGCATTTATTGACATGCTGATATAATGACTTTGGGGTTCTGTGAGTGATCGGTAATCCTTTATTTGGGTACATTAATGTGAGAGCCCGTTGTATAGGCTAAGATCCACAATTGGATACACAACCTGATTGACATAGATGGTCTGATACAGTTAAACTATGTTACACGGATAAGCCAGTAGGTGGAGTCAAATAATGGTGACTCATTTTACCCTCCGGGTGACAATGAGTGTGATTGGCTGCCCGGGCACATACCTTTTGCATCGATTAACTCTATTGGTTGGTGTAATGTGCAATTCTAGCACCAACCGTGCCTCATTCAAACATTTATACTGACACCCTTTGTTGTCTACATACGCTTTCTACTATTTGCTGACCTGGTACTTTGTTTTTAACACACTTTTGTTCACTTTTATAAGCAAAACGAATATGCACCTTTGATTGACAGGTCTCTGTCCAATCAATTTATCTGATTTTTGATCACAAACCTATCAAGAGATTTGTCTCTCCAATTTGTTCACGCAGACTATAGTGATTGGTTTTCCACAGAGGGGAGGGCTTTTTTCACCTTTAAAAGTTTGATATTTTGTATTGTTGTTTGTCAGAGGAAGGGACTGTTTGTGTCCCGAAACGTCACCAATAAATATTGTTTACCACACAGATGACTGAAGTCCAGTGAGTGCTTAACTTTTCTGAAATGACTATTATACCTTAAAGCACCCTGGCAGTTGTTGACAGATGGTGAGAGTGCACACACTCACAACAAAAAATTCTATATATATATATATGTGTGTGTGTGTGTACATATGTATTTATGTGTTTATATGTGTATATATGTCTGTAAATACATATATACACATATAGATACATAAATACAAATGTACCCACATATATATATATATATATATCCTCCAAGTAGACCCATAGTTTCGGCTATTGGGTCCCTACAGCAGCCTATAGCTACCTTTGCGGATAAATTCCTCCAGCCTCTTATTCTACATATGCCCTCTTATTTAAGGGACTCTGCTACATTGATGGAATTACTTGCATTAATGGAAGGAATAGGAGAGTATGCTCTTCTGGTTACCTTAGACATTACTAGTCTTTACACAGTTATTCCCCATTGGGAGGGCCTACAGGCCATCACACACCAACTGGCAAGATACCCAACTTATTTATGTCCTGTTTCGAGGAATTTGAAACAAATCTTTTTTAAGGCAGATCATATTATGTTTTTCAAGAGGAACATCGATGATCTTTTTCTCATTTGGACGGGGACAATTAATGAATTGGAAACATGGTTTACCCTATTGAATTCTACCAATCCAGCATTGAAATTCAAGATGCAATACGACAAATCAGTGATTGATTTCCTTGACGTCCAGCTATATAAAAGCGGGGACAAGTTACAATCTACTCTGTTTCGAAAAGAAACAGATCGAAATGCACTTCTACATTTCACGAGTTGCCATCCCCCGGCACTCAAAAGGGCTCTACCTAAGTCCCAACTCTTAAAGGTATTAAGAAACAACACAGAGGATGCCAACAGAGATATACAACTCTCAGAGATGGTAGATCGTTTCCAGTCACGCAATTACCCAAAAAAACTTCTTAATGCTCAACATGCGCAACTCACCGATGACCCCAGAAGTACAAGAACAACTGAAACTAACAGAATGACATTCGTCACGACTTATACAAGCGACAAAACAGCATTAGCAGCTACAATTAGCAAGCATTGGGACATTATCAACACTGACCGATTGCTGCCTTTATTGGACACGGTACCCCCACGAATAGGATATAAAAGAGCCAGATCTCTTCGTGATATATTGGTCAAAACTGACCCCATACATTGCTACAAGAAGACAACTTGGTTGGATACCAAGAAACCTGGAGTTTTCCGTTGACTAGGCTGCACGACATGTGGGTGCCTTATCACCGGTTCCTCTTTTACACACCCACACAGGAGAAAAATTTACAAGCATCGATATCGTTTGACATGCACGACCACCCATATCGTGTACTTATTGCATTGCACGTGTGGTTTATTTTATGTAGGCAAAACTTCAGATGATCTTCGTACCCGGATGGTGAAGCATCGCTCAGCCATCCAGACGGCCGTCAGTAAAGGGTCATCAGAGCAACCGGTGGCACGGCACTTTCAAGAATTTCAGCACAAAGTCACTGATCTCAAGTATACGATCATTGATCATATTCCTTCTATGAGCAGAGGAGGTGATTGCAACAAATTACTGCTGCAGAGAGAGGCAAAATGGACTTTCCATCTTGAGACATTGATGCCCAAGGGACTCAACACCCATCTTGACTGTCAGGCTTTCTTATAAAGTGTACCATAGACTTATTTGCGGTTCACTATCAATTGCCTTTATTATATTGAGATCCACTTCTCATTAATTAATTTTTTTCGTATTTTTTTCGTATTTGTTATGTTTTACCTTTATTTATGTTTTATATTTATTTTTATTTATTTTTTGTTTCTTCTTATTAATTTCAAAGCTTAGTAGTTTTATACACCTAGATTACGAGTTTTGCATTAGAGGCTGTGCGGTGCTAACGAGCAGTTAATGCTCACCACTCACTTACAGACAGCGATGGTATTACGGGTTTTACAAACCAGACAAGAAGTGAGCGTTGAGCAAAATTTTGCTCATTACCGCACTCCAATACCAGCGCTGCTTACGTTAGCGGTGAGCTGGTTGTGTGTGCTCGTGCACGATTTCCCCATAGGAATCAACGGGGAGAGCCAGCTGAAAAAAAGTCTAACACCTGCAAAAAAGCAGCGTAAAACTCAGTAACGTAGCGCCAGTGATTCCTATGGGGAAATAAAATTTATGTTTACACCTAACACCCTAAAATGACCCCCGAGTCTAAACACCCCTAATCTTACACTTATTAACCCCTAATATGCCGCCCTCGACATCGCTGACACCTACATTATAACTATTAACCCCTAATCTGCCGCTCCGGACACCGCCGCCACCTACATTATACTTATGAACCCCTAATCTGCTGCCCCCAATATCGCCCCCACCTACATTATATTTGTTAACCCCTAATCTGCCGCCCCCAATGTCGCCGCCACCTACCTACACTTATTAACCCCTAATCTGCTGCCCCCAACATCGCCACCACCTACATTATATTTATTAACCCCTAATCTGCCGTCCCCAATGTTGCCGCCACCTACCTACACTTATTAACCCCTAATCTGCTGCCACCAACATCGCCGCCACCTACATTATATTTATTAACCCCTAATCTGCCACCCCCAATGTCGCCGCCACCTACCTACACTTATTAACCCCTAATCTGCTGCCCCCAACATCGCCGCCACCTACATTATATTTATTAACCCCTAATCTGCCGCCCCCAACGTTGCCGCCACTATTCTAAATTTATTAACCCCTAAACCTAAGTCTAACCCTAACCCTAACCCCCCCTAATTTAAATATAATTTAAATAAATCTAAATAAAATTCCTATCATTAAATTATTCCTATTTAAAACTAAATACTTATAAAATAAACCCTAAGCTAGCTACAATATAACTAATAGTTACATTGTAGCTAGCTTAGGTTTTATTTTTATTTTACAGGCAAGTTTGTATTTATTTTAACTAGGTAGAATAGTTACTAAATAGTTATTAACTATTTAATAACTACCTAGCTAAAATAAAGACAAATTGACTTGTAAAATAAAACCTAACCTAAGTTACACTAACACCTAACACTACCCTATAATTAAATTAATTCCCTAAATTAAATAAAATTAAATACAATTAAATAAAATTAGCTAAAGTACAACAAAAAAACAAAAGACTAAATTACAGAAAATAATAAACAAATTACAAGATTTTTAAACTAATTACACCTAATCTAATCCCCCTAACAAAATAAAAAAGCCCCCCCAAAATAAAAAAAGCCCTACCCTACACTAAATTACAAATAGCCCTTAAAAGGGCCTTTTGGGGGGCATTGCCCCAAAGTAATCAGCTCTTTTACCTGTAAAAAAAATTACAAATCCCCCCCAACATTAAAACCCACCACCCACACAACCAACCCTACTCTAAAACCCACCCAATACCCCCTTAAAAAAAACTAACACTAGCCCCTTGAAGATCACCTTACCGGGAGAAGCCTTCATCCAACCGGCCGAAGTCCTCAACGAAGCCGGGAGAAGTCTTCATCCAAGCCGGGCGAAGTGGTCCTCCAGACGGGCAGAAGTCTTCATCCAGACGGCATCTTCTATCTGCATCCATCCGGCGCGGAGCGGGTCCATCTTCAAGACATCCAACGCGGAGCATCCTCTTCATCCGACGGCTAACACTGAATGAAGGTTCCTTTAAATGATGTCATCCAAGATGCGGTCCCTTCAATTCCGATTGGCTGATAGAATTCTATCAGTCAATCGGAATTAAGGTAGAAAAAATCCTAGCCAATAGAATGCAATGGAACAGCCAATAGAATGCCAGCTCAATCCTATTGGCTGATTGGATCAGCCAATAGGATTGAACTTCAATCCTATTGGCTGATTGCATCAGCCAATAGGATTTTTCTACCTTAATTCTGATTGGCTGATAGAATTCTATCGGAATTGAAGGGATGCCATCAAACCAAGTCTGCATTCCTCTGAGGAAGAAGGAAATTATTTTTTATCCTTTGAAACGAGTCAGGCCTTTGTTACTTTTTATACAGGACTATTGGGTAACCGTTACTTGTGTACCGTCTTTTTACTTATACTGCACTATATGCAGACTTGGTTTCTGTAACCATTACATACAGACTTGATTTTTGTACCCTTTTGTATACATCATCCACCGCATTTGAACTAGATGGAATGACTGATTTTATGCCTTAAACATACCTCATATAGTTTGAGGTTATAACATGTGAGGAGCAACACAGAGGTCACTCTATCAGTCTGTATCTACATACTCCAAGAGGTGGATACCACATCTGAGCAACTTTGGAGGAGAGAACTGGATGAGAAATACCCTGTTACTACATACTCCAAAAGGTGGTTGAAATTACAAAAGACATCCTTCAGCATATTAGACACATCTGTAACGGAACCCTATTAACCCCATGCAGTGTGGCAACTTAGCTTATCAGATTGAGGTAGATTCTGATAAGGGGACACACATTATCAGAAAGTCATAAGTGGACTTTTTACCTAATTTCATATTTTAAGTGTTTTTTAACTGTATGTGTTTTAAGTGTTATTTGTTTTAGAATAGAATTTTTGAAGCGCTGTTTCCACTTGTACATATATATATATATATATATATATATATAAAATATATATACACACACACAGTATATATACACACACATACATATACATATTAAGACATTTATATGTATGTATTTCTATGTTAAAGCCATTTGCTTGCCTTTTTTTCTAACACCTGAGACTTTAATAAAAAAAATTGCTTTTTTTTTTTAATCATTTTTATTAGATAGTGTTATTATGAGTGTAACTGCTCTTTAAAATGCATTTTTGATGTGTTCTGCTATACTTTTTTGTTTGGCGAAACACTTAACCATTCTAGTGTAAATCACAATTGCACTCAAGAGATCACGTTTACTTTGAACTTGTAATACGAGCGGTAAACCGACACATGCAAACACCAGATATAGACCCCTTTTCGCTCATGTGTAACTTTAATATATATATTATTTGAGAAAAAGCTACAGATTAAATGTCAATTCTATAACTGAACAGAAGATGGCAGCAGAGATAAATCTAACTGATTGACTGTTGATAACTCAATATTACAGACCCTGGCAGACGATACAAATGCTATTTTCACAGAAAACAGCCCTTTCACCCACTCTCAAGAATTGAACTTATATGGAGCAGCAGTGAATACTTAGGGGCCTATTTATCAAAGTGTCAACTATGTTGCATTCACCGGCGTCAATACGCTCGCCAGACATCGCTTACGCAGACCTGAATACTATCTTCTTTTTTATCAAAAAAGCCGTCAAAAACATGCGCGTCAAGTACGGTGTTGCGGTTATACGGGTTTTTCCCAACTTTATTTTTACCATTTCATTACTGTCCATGAACAAAGCACATTTCCTCTAAAGCTAATCTTTTATTTTTCATCTGTTAATGTCCAAGAAATAGATTGATTTATACCTCAACAAACAATATCTCATAGAAAGTTATTTTTATAAGATTTGCTATATGATACATTCACATACATTAATTTGTGTATTTGTATTTTTAGGAGTCATATTATTTATTTATTTTTTAAATTATTATTAATGCTAGAATTTGTACATATATCCTTGCACATACTTATATATATATATATATCAGGGATAGGCAAGGTGTCCGTACACGGACACTGGTGTCTGTGACTGGCCCTTGCAGTGTCCGCCGCCCATTTTGCTGCGGGGAGGGAGGAGTAGGACAGATGAATGCTGGACCTGACTACTGCTTGACACACGCGGCGCCATGTTTCGCAGGGTTTTGGCCACTCCCACATGATGCCTCTTAGTACTGGGAAAATTACTCTGAGTGAAGTGAGACTTAGAGAGCGGGAAGATTCAAGAAGCAAGCTGCCACTGTGTCCCTGGAGCTTTATATGCAAAAGTAAAGCCCTTTAACCAGCATCTGAGGTTTATTATAAGTAGTATTTAATTAGAAAGAAAATATATACTAAGGTTGTGACTCACAATCTTAGTATATCTTTTATTTCTGGATAAATAATAGGAAAGGGAGAATATGTAGTGTGAATAAAGTTAGTGGCTTGTCAAGAGACTGCTAGTGATATTGGGTGATAAGTTATGGAATAAATAAAGCCTGAGTGAAATACTGGATGTGTATCTATTGCATCTGTATAATAACACCCAGCTCTATACAAAGACACAGTAGTGACACTGGCTCATGGGTATAGCCAGAGGAGGGCTGGTTATAGGGTCAGTGGTATCTGCATCAGTATAATAACACCCAGCACTATATAATGACACAGTAGTGACACTGGCTCATGGGTATAGCCAGAGGAGGGCTGGTTATAGGATCAGTGATATCTGCATCAGTATAATAACACCCAGCACTATATGTGACACTGGCTCATGGGTATAGCCAGAGGAGGGCTGGTTATAGGATCAGTGGTATCTGCATCAGTATAATAACACCCAGCACTATATAATGACACAGTAGTGACACTGGCTCATGGGTATAGCCAGAGGAGGGCTGGTTATAGGATCAGTGATATCTGCATCAGTATAATAACACCCAGCACTACATAATGACACAGTAGTGACACTGGCTCATGGGTATAGCCAGAGGAGGGCTGGTTATAGGGTCAGTGGTATCTGCATCAGTATAATAACACCCAGCACTATATAATGACACAGTAGTGACACTGGCACATGGGTATAGCCAGAGGAGGGCTGGTTATAGGGTCAGTGGTATCTGCATCAGTATAATAACACCCAGCACTATATAATGACACAGTAGTGACACTGGCACATGGGTATAGCCAGAGGAGGGCTGATAATAGGATCAGTGGTATCTGCATCAGTATAATAACACCCAGCACTATATAATGACACAGTAGTGACACTGCACATGGGTATAGCCAGAGGAGGGCTGATAATAGGATCAGTGGTATCTGCATCAGTATAATAACACCCAGCACTATATAATGACACAGTAGTGACACTGGCACATGGGTATAGCCAGAGGAGGGCTGATAATAGGATCAGTGGTATCTGCATCAGTATAATAACACCCAGCACTATATAATGACACAGTAGTGACACTGGCACATGGGTATAGCCAGAGGAGGGCTGATAATAGGATCAGTGGTATCTGCATCAGTATAATAACACCCAGCACTATATAATGACACAGTAGTGACACTGGCACATGGGTATAGCCAGAGGAGGGCTGATAATAGGATCAGTGGTATCTGCATCAGTATAATAACACCCAGCACTATATAATGACAAAGTAGTGACACTGGCTCATGGGTATAGCCAGAAGAGGGCTGGTTATAGGATCAGTGGTATCTGCATCAGTATAATAAAATTCAGCACTATATAATGACACATTAGTGACACTGGCACATGGGTATAGCCAGAGGAGGGCCGATAATAGGATCAGTGGTATCTGCATTAGTATAATAAAATTCAGCACTATATAATGATGTTTTTAATTTGAATTGTACCTTGGTGTCCTTTACTAAGGTCTTTACTTTAGAAAATGTCCGCCACAGCCTTGGTTCGTGCCTATCCCTGATATATATATATATATATATATATATATATATATATATATATATATATATATATATATATAAATACATACATACATACATATACAGTATGTGTGTGTGTGTGTGTGTGTGTGTGTGTTCCGTCAGAAATCTTTAGCAAACATATTTACATGCCCCTAAGTTCCTTTTTTGTTCTAAACAATGTTGTCTGTCATATCTCTCTGTTTATTTATATCACTATATGTATATATTGTAAATGTATTATTATTCTGAGCAGGAATAATTGCGAATATAGCATGTAATCAGAGTATCATATGTATTTATTTGCAATCAATGAATATTTTAAAGGGATAGGAAAGTAAAAATTTAAGTTGCATGATTCAGATAGATTATGTAATTTTAAAACACTTTAAAATTCACTTCTATTTTCAAATGTGCTTTGTTCTCTTGGTATCCCTTGCTAGAAAAGAATACGCACATATCCTACACTAGTGGGAGCTAGCTGCTAATTGGTGCCTGCACATATTTGTCTCTTGTGATTGGCTAAATAGATGTGTTCAGCTAGCTGCTAGTAGTGCGATGATGTTTCTTCAACAAAGGATAACAAGAGAATGAAGCAAATTTGATAATAGAAGTAAAGTTGTTTGAAATTGTATCTTCTATCCAAATCATTAAATAATATTTTGGGGTTTCCTGTCCCTTTAAGAGCTGGCCAGTTTTCTCTATGCACCTGTCTAACCCCTCCTGATTGCAATCTAATTTTAAAAACCACTCCTTCACAGGTGTTATAAAATGGGCTGGCATATAAGATGACATTTCTTACTAAAAAGAAATTCAAGAGAAGGAAGAAATACACTGAAAATAGCATGACAGTAAAGTGGCGATTTTAATTTCTGCTGTATCTGAATCATGACAGTTTAATATTATGTGTGCTATCCCTTTGAGCTATCAGCTTAAGATTATATTGAATCAAACATAAATTTGAATTTTAAAATCATTGTCTAAAATATTACACTGTGTCCTAATGTCATCATAAATGTTTATCTTTAATACTAATTTCACATATACATACTTTCAAAGCATAATACACAATGTAACTAATGGCACTTACAAGTTCTGATGAGTGATCAATGACACAAGTATCGAGCAATTTGATTAGTTAGTGATAGTTTATAATGTATATTTGAATCAGATTGGCTGATGCCATAAATCATGTGATTATGCATATTCCAATCAAAAGTGGTGGAAAAATTCACTAGTGTGTGGGTTATTTAGGAGTTTGCATAATTGGTGCAAAAAGTGTCAAATATGGCGCGAAGTGGAGAGTGTGACTTGTATTACATGGCTTAAACATGGTGCACATATATTTTTCCAAAAAATAAAAAGGAAGTTGGCTATATTATGTTGTGTATTTATTTCATTTTTATCTCTATATCTATTAGTGCAACAAGTTTGGGGTAAAACTTTGCACCAAATATGTAGAAATAATATTGTCCCCTTGCTTTGTAATGAGAGACAAAGTTGTAGCATAATCCATAAGTAGTAATGTATTTTTCATTTTTATCCCTATATTTACTAGTGCACCAAATGTGGAGCAATAATATTGTTTGGTTTAGAAAGGGTATACAATTGTAATAAAGTATGTAATATACTTCATTCTCTTGCAGCATTGAACATAAGCTTTCTGTGTTTTGAGACTCCCGTTGAGTTCTATGACATCCGCGACCTCAAGGGTGGCGGATTGAAAACTAAATAAGCTGAGTCGAAAAAGACAGGAGCTTAAATGTAGAATTTTTGATAACTTAGTGAGAGCTTCAAATAGTGTCAAATAGGAGGGCAAATGAACACAATTCCACTCGAATACCACGAGTTTTAAACTCGTAACGATCTGCGTCGGATTGAGATTGCGGGATCATATTTTTTGATAACTACGTTGGATCAATCTTGCGACAAATACGCTGCGGAATTCCAGCAAATTTTTAGTTGACGCTTTGATAAATAGGCCCCTTAGAATCACTCTGGAACTGGGGGGCACTGACATATCTGGTGATTCCTGCTAATATGCCAGAAGCAGTAATGACAGAAAAATATCTCACTAGAACTATTATCCATGTTTTGTTCTCTTACTATCCTTTGTTGAAGAGTGAACCTTGGTAGGAGCTTAGCGGTGTGCTCGTGTTTTCAGCAGTCCATCGCAGCAGACTATATAAACACTGCTATAAACATTGTTGTAACCACTGTTGCCAAATGGCTGAAGACACGTGCATGCTCCATGGCTAACCTAGGATTACTCTTTAACAAAGGTTACTGAGGACTAATGAAACTACTGTATTGTACTCAATGTGCTAGATTCAGCAGTGCAGTAGGCCTTGTTATTAAAGCAAGATCATGTTAAAATTAATTAAAGGGACATTAAACACTAAATAATTGCTAAATAGACATGTAGATGTATTTTTTAACGTCTCATTAGCTGTTTAAACATTGACAAAATAAGTGTAAAGTTTGTGTCTATAAAACAATGGGAGCTGCCATGTTGTATCTTAGGTTAACTTCTTTGCTGTGGCCAAATAGGGACAGTTATAAATAGGTCACTAGAGTGTGCAACCAATGGCTGTGTTGTGCAATTCAATTTCTAAAAGGAACTGAAAAGCTCACAATTTAAGAATGGAATTCCTTGACAAAATAAATAATGAAAGTATATTGCAGGGTTTATATATATATATATATATATATATATATATATATATATATATATATATATATATATATATATATATATATTTATATTTATATTTATATACACATACATGATTTATCATTTTATATTACCATCTCAAAGTGTTTAATATCCCTTTAAGTCTAGGTTGGTTCCTTCAAAATAGGGGAACTGGTGGCTGGAGTTTGAATATTATTAAAAACAACTGTAGCAAATAAGGTGTTAACCTGTTCTAATAACGTTCAGAGTCTGCTGATATGTTAATCTATCGGAAGACTGCAGAAAAATCTAATTACAAGTTGGTTACTGTTCCTTTTTAAGTTTCCTTCTCTGCTCAGGCAAATTAGGGACAGTTATAAGTTGGTCACTAGAGTGTGCAACCAATGACTGTGTGGAATATAGTTATGTCTGGCGACTGCACTTCCATTTTCAACTGTAATTGAAAAGCCCAGATATTTCAGAATCAAATTACAGGAAAAGGGGACAAAATAGATGTGTTTAAATTGAGCAGATATCGTTTTCTGTAAGAATTATACTTTGTCCAAAGAGGCAAAAAAAAGCAAAATATGTAACCTAGGTTGTCACAATTTACCAAAACCAACTCTTTGTTTTGCAGCATATCCCGGTTACAGAATTTGCTTTTGGGGCTCTCTAAGTAGTGTGGGACAAGCACAATTTTATGCAAAACCCTATACCATTAACCCTTCATAGTGATATCAACTGCTTTCAAGGTAAAATTTGTGTTTCTAAAATTCTTTGTGGGATCTCGCAGTACTGATGAAACCTCTTTAGTTCATCCTAAGAGAGAAGAAACCCCTTCAATTTTTCTAACGTATAAAAATATCAGAAGCAAGTTCGAAACATATTTATCTTAAGTGTTTAACAAAAGCTAGGATTTACCATCACTAAAAATCAAGTGGGGTTTCATTGATCAAACGTGTACAAAAGGGTGCTAAACTCTCCCTTTCTGTGCCGTTACACAGCGCTAAATTCAGCGGCTCCAGTCACCCACGGCACAATAATCTTCTACCAATCAGGTGCCGCTTGCACCTCTGAACCAATAGTGGTGCGTGCATACAGAACACGGTCAGTTGACACGCACGGCTATTGGTTCAGAGTTGCAAACGTCACCTCATTGAAGGAGATCATTGTGCCGTGGGCCGCTAAATTTAGCGCTGTGCAACGGCACAGAAAGGGTGAGTTTAGCACCCTTTTTTACACGGTTGATCAATAAAACTCCCCTTGATTTTTAGTGATGGTAAATCCTAACGTTTGGATTTACCATCACTTTAAAAAACAAAAAAAATTTTGGGTGATATTTAATTGTTATTTTTTTAAAACCTTTTCTTTCTGTGTAAGCACCATTCTTTTGGCATTTATATTGTGTTAAAAGTGCACCATACCCGTGGCCCATCGCTCCGTTAGCCGGCTTGATTATGAATGTTTTTTGCCTTCTTTTCTTCTTTAATTCTTTGACGTAGGTTTGGAATTGGGTGTATTCCGCTGGAAATATCCAGGTTCGCGGAATAAAGCTATATTCATGAGGTTGACATTTGATCATTCTATAAAGAAAAATAAAGATTAGATTAAATTACAATGTTTATTACATGATCAGGTTTTGACTAGGCTGTAAGACAGAAAACTATCAACCTAGGGCAGCACCCCCCCCCCCCAGATGTCCCTATTTAAGAGGGATAGTCCCTGATTCTGAGCTCTGTCCCACTATCTCTATAGACAGCCATATGTCTCTATTTTATGACACGCCACATCCTCACCCACAGACTGTTCTGGCCCCTCCCCCTCCTGCCATAGCTCCACCCACAATAGCGGACCTCTGGGAAGTGCCCCCTCTTATAACAATTTTCTGGAGACAACACTGTATTTTTTTTTTATCATATTAAAAGTGGGAATTAAATGCAGAAAAACACTGAGCTATATATGAGAGCAAATTTTCATCTAAAACAGTCAAATTACTCACACCAAGGCCCCAGTTGAAACACTGTAATCACTGGTAATATGTAGTTTATGAAATTATCTTGTTTATTAGTAAAAAATTGCACTAAATCTTCTATATTTTATACATTTATTTTAATAACAAATAGATTACTTACTTGGTCATATTTCTTGACAAACAATCCTTTCTACAGATTTCTCCCATACCCGGGAAATGGTTTATTCTCTAAAAAAAAGTTACAATAAGTAAATTAGTTATAAATTAGAAATATGTTTGCTACATTAAAAAAACTTTTGCTACTCAGCATCCTTATGTGTAAATCACATTTTATTTTATAATTGATTATATAACTACAGTAATCTGTCCTGTAGCTTGTCTTTATTAAAGGGACACTGTCCTATAAAATTGTATTCCCTTTACCATGTTCCCAATTATATTTGTTACAGAAAGAACGAGAAATTGTTCCTTTGTATTTATTTTGTACATGAAATAGCTATTTTTGATCATTGAATCCACAACCCATTGTTCTCAAGAACATACTTATTTAAATGGGCTGAGCTTGCAATAAGATCAGACCTGCTAATCTTATATTTCTCTCTATACACAAATACCTCAATATCTTACCATATCTCTCTGTCTATGCACATCAAATACTTAGAGCAGGGATAGGGAACCCTGGCCCTCCAGATGTTTCAGAACTACATTACCCATGAAGCTTAGGCAATCTGAAGTCCAGTTGAGCATCATGGGAAATGTAGTTCTGAAACATCTGGAGGGCCAAGGTTCCCCATCCCTGACTTAGAGCATTTGAAAATCAAAATGTTTGTAACTATCTCTCCCACCCCCACTGGAAACATAATTGCTACTTGCTGCCTCTTGTTTACATAGTTTTTCTGCAGAAAATATAATAATATGTATATGTTCTGTATAGGTGATGGTTTCAACAGGCAAAGCAGCTATCTCAAATAAAAAAATAAAGGTGAAGAATATATTTGTAAACAATGTAAAGTGCTCCACCAGGTAAAATGCATAATTGGGAACTCATTAAAGTGGAGAAACATTTACCGTACAATGTCCTTTTAAAGGGACACAAAAGTGCAAAAAATAAATATTATCTAATCTCTTAGATAATTTTATTATTGCACTGTTGGCTGCATATAGCTGAGCTTAACACCTGCAAAGGAATTAAACACATAGTTAAAAGGACAATAACACCTGGGGCGCGATCCAATATACGGCGTAGTTTGCGGCGCAAGCGAGGGAACCCGCGTCGCCCGCAGTTTCAGCTCGCATCTCGAGCTATCCAATATACGGCGCCGTCAGATGCTAACGTGCCGTAAGTCGGATACACCAGCGATGTCCAGAAATCTGCGCAAGTACAAATTTCTGGCGTCGCCAGTGACTTGCGCCACGTTAGAAACTGCCGGCGCCTACAAAACCTGACTAAAGTATGAAATCACCCGCACTGTCTAACACGCCTCCCTAACATAGCCCGACACGTCTAACACGCCTCCCTAACATAGCCCGACAAGTCTAACCCTCTATCCGCTATCCCCCCTCACTAGCCTAACAATAAAATATGTATTAACCCCTAAACCGCCGCTCCCAAACCCCGCCGCAACCTAATAAAGTTATTAATCCCTAAACCGCCGCCAGCTATATTAAATCTATAACCCCTTAAAGTGAGCCCCTAACACCGCCGCCATCTACCTTACCTACCCCCTAAAGTGAGCCCCTACGCCGCCGCTATCTATTTTAAAATTATTAACCCCTAATCTAATCCCCCTACCCCGCCGCCATCTATATTAAATTATTTAACCCCTAAAATACTAAACTATCCCTACCACTAAACCTAAGTCTAACCCTACAAATAGCTCTGAAAAGGGCTTTTTGCGTGGCATTGCCCCAAAGTAACAGCTCTTTTGCCAGCCCTTAAAAGGGCTTTTTGCGGGGCATGCCCCAAAGAATTCAGCTCTTTTGCCAGCCCTTAAAAGGGCTTTTGGCGGGGCTTTGTCACAAAGTAAACTGCTCTTTTGCCTACAATCTACATCCCCCTACACCGCGGCCACCTATAATAAATGTATTAACCCCTAATCTAATCCCCCTACACCGCCGCTAGCTATATTAACTATATTAACCCTAATTATATTAGGGTTAATATAGTTAATATAGTTACTATAGTATTTATATTAACTCTATTAACTCTATCTAACCCTAACACCCCTAACTAAATTCTTATTAAATAAATCTAATTTATATTATAAACTAAAATATTCCTATTTAAATCTAAATACTTACCTATAAAATAAACCCTAAGATAGCTACAATATAATTAATAATTACATTGTAGCTATGTTAGGGTTTATATTTATTTTACAGGTAAATTGTTAATTATTTTAACTAGGTATAATAGCTATTAAATAGTTATTAACTATTTAATAGCTACCTAGTTAAAATAATCACCCAATTACCTGTAAAATAAATCCTAACCTAAGTTACAAATACACCTACACTATCAATAAATTAAATAAACTACAAATATCTATCTAAAAATACAATTAAATAAACTAAACTACAAAAAAAAAAAAAAAAATTACAAGATTTTTAAGCTAATTACACCTATTCTAAGCCCCCTAATAAAATAATAAAGCCTCCCCAAATAAAAAAATTTCCCTACCCTATTCTAAATTTAAAAAAGTTCAAAGCTCTTTTACCTTAGCAGCCCTTAAAAGGGCCTTTTGTGGGGGCATGCCCCAAAGAAAACTGCTCTTTTGCCTGAAAAAAAAAACACAATACCACCCCCCAACATTACAACCCACCACCCACATACCCCTAATCTAACCCAAACCCCCCTTAAATAAACCTAACACCACCCCCCTGAAGATCTCCCTACCTTGTCTTCACCACACCGGGCCGAACTCCTCATCCGATCCGGGCGATGTCTTTATCCAAGCCGCAGCAAAGTCTTCTTCCATCCGGCAGCATCTTCCATCAAGCGGCATCTTCAATCTTCATTCGTCGCTCCTCCGACGCGGAGCATCCATCCCGGCCGACGACTGAACGACGAATGAGGTACCTTTAAATGACGTCATCCAAGATGGCGTCCGTCGAATTCCGATTGGCTGATAGGATTCTATCAGCCAATCGGAATTAAGGTAGAAAAATCTGATTGGCTGATTGAATCAGCCAATCAGATTCAAGTTCAATCTGATTGGCTGATTGGTTCAGCCAATCGGATTGAACTTGAATCGGATTGGCTGATTCAATCAGCCAATCAGATTTTTCTACCTTAATTCCAATTGGCTGATAGAATCCTATCAGCCAATCGGAATTCGACGGACGCCATCTTGGATGACGTCATTTAAAGGTACCTCATTCGTCGTTCAGTCGTCGGCCGGGATGGATGCTCTGCGTCGGAGGAGCGACGAATGAAGATTGAAGATGCCGCTTGATGGAAGATGCTGCCGGATGGAAGAAGACTTTGCTGCGGCTTGGATAAAGACATCGCCCGGATCGGATGAGGAGTTCGGCCCGGTGTGGTGAAGACAAGGTAGGGAGATCTTCAGGGGGGTAGTGTTTTAAGGGCTGCTAAGGTAAAAGAGCTTTGAACTTTTTTTAATTTAGAATAGGGTAGGGAATTTTTTTTATTTGGGGGGGCTTTATTATTTTATTAGGGGGCTTAGAATAGGTGTAATTAGCTTAAAAATCTTGTATTTTTTTTATTTTTTGTAATTTAGTGTTTGTTTGTTTTTTTGTAATTTAGTTTAGTTTATTTAATTGTATTTTTAGATAGATATTTGTAGTTTATTTAATTTATTGATAGTGTAGGTGTATTTGTAACTTAGGTTAGGATTTATTTTACAGGTAATTGGGTAATTATTTTAACTAGGTAGCTATTAAATAGTTAATAACTATTTAATAGCTATTATACCTAGTTAAAATAATTAACAATTTACCTGTAAAATAAATATAAACCCTAACATAGCTACAATGTAATTATTAATTATATTGTAGCTATCTTAGGGTTTATTTTATAGGTAAGTATTTAAATAGGAATATTTTCGTTTATAATATAAATTAGATTTATTTAATAAGAATTTAGTTAGGGGTGTTAGGGTTAGATAGAGTTAATATAGTTAATATAAATACTATAGTAACTATATTAACTATATTAACCCTAATATAATTAGGGTTAATATAGTTAATATATATAATGTAATAACTATATTAACTATAATATACTTAGGGTTAATATAGATAATATAGCTGGCGGCGGGGTAGGTAGATTAAATTAGGGGTTAATAATTTTAATATAGATGGCGGCGGTGTAAGGGGCTTACATTAGGGGTTAATACCATTAATATAGGTGGCGGCGGTGTAGGGAGGGCAGGTTATAGGGCAAAAGAGCTGTTAACTTTGGGGCAAAGCCCCGCAAAAGGCCCTTTTAAGGGCTGGTAATAGAGCTTATTACTTTATGGATATTAGATTAGGGGTTAATAATATTAATATAGCTGGCGGTGGTGTAAGGGGTCAGATTAGGGGATAGATCAGTTAGATGGTGGCGGTTTTAGGGGCTCACAGTAGGGGATAGATCAGTTAGATGGTGGCGGTTTTAGGGGCTCACAGTAGGGGGTTAGTTTATGTAGATGGCGGCGGTTTAGGGGTTAAATACTTTATTAGGGATTGCGGCGGGGGATCGCGGTTGACAGGTAGATAGACATTGCGCATGCGTTAGGTGTTAGGTTTTATTTAGCAGATCGCGGTTGACAGCTAGATAGACATTGCGCATGCGTTAGGTGTTAGGTTTTATTTAGCAGCTAGTTTAGGGAGTTACGGGGCTCCAATAGTCAGCGTAAGGCTTCTTAAGGCTGCTTTTTGTGGCGAGGTGAAAATGGAGTAAAATTTCTCCATTTTCGCCACGTAAGTCCTTACGCTGTATATTGGATACCAAACTGCGCTGGTTTGGTATACCTGCCTATGGCCCAAAAAACTACGGGCGACGGCAGAAATATACGCGTAACTTCTAGGTTACGCCGTATATGTGATACCAAACCAGCGCAAATATTGGCGTCGCCAGCTTTTGCGGGCGACGATTTTTATCGGATCGAGCCCCTAGAGTCCAATTCTATAACTCTCTGGGCTTGTGAGATTATTTAAGAATGCTCGCCAGTACTTCTATTTCCCTGGTGGAATTGTATAAAGTCACTTTTTAGCCAGAAAACAGGGTGTCTCACTAAGGGGCGTATACTGCATTTTCTTATAGGAAGGAAATTAATACATTACAAAAGTGCACAATAAAAATCGTAATTTAAAAATTATACAAAATGAGTAATTGAACCATTCACACAAAAATACACAGAAATAAATTGTATTGTTAAGGTGCATCACAAATTGTAACAGAATTGTTCGTTAGAAATCGCATTTTATCAGAAATGTAAAATTCGTATGTAGATTACACAGGAATAAATATTATTAAATATGCAGAGAGTACATTGTAATTTAAGTATTCTGGAGGTGCAAAAAATACAAAGAAATTCATACTTATAAGTACAAAATACAAAACGTAATTGTTGTTTTTTTGTAAAATGGGCTGGACATGGGCATTACACCCCATCGCTATTAACTCTTTACTCTAGTGACCCCTAATTCACCACAACCTGCTACTCTTTTAACCCCACTACTCTATTAACCCTATTAACCCCTAATTTGCCACATCCTCATATCAAACTACCCTGCTACATTGTTAACCCATAAACCACTACACACCCCATCGCAGTAAACTCCCTACACTAATTAACCCCTAAACCACCACACTCCTCTTAATAAAGGGCTCTTAGGTTAGGGGTCTTGGGGGTTAGCTGTTAGAAGGTTAAGTAGAGCAGGAAGTTGTTTCTGTGGGGGTAGTGTCGGTTTAGGGGTTAAGTAGAATAGGGAGGTCATTGCAATGGGGGTTGTGGCGGTTTAGGGGTTATTAGTGTAGGGTGTTTATTGTGATGGGGTGTGGCGGTTTAGGGGTTAATAGTGTACAAGTTTAAAAGAGTAGGGAGATGTGGCAGTTGAGGGGTTATTAGAGTAGAGGGCTTATTGCAATGAGGGTTAACGCGCAAGTATAGGTATTAGATTGTTTTAACATTGCTACTCCATTGAATTCAATAGGGTTACTGTGATATCACAAACGTGATATCCTGTGGTTAACCATTTGCATTGCGTAGGGTTTCGTGCAAGCGCAAAATTGTTACTTTCATCTACCCGATGAACGCGAAAAGTTAACTTCTAGCAATTTTAACGATCGAGCGGGAGAAGAAATTACTGCTCCACTTGTCATCTAGCTCTATCTGTTTAAAGGGACAGTCTATTGTAAATCTGTTTTCCCTTAATGTGATTCCAATTACTTGTTAGACCAGCTGCACAATATAAAATGTAAGGGAAATTGCTACCTTAGCTTTATTTTTTTACATGAAATATTTGTTTTGCTCTTTGAAAGCACAACTCATTAAATGGGCTGAGCTTGCAGGAAGATCAGTCCTCCTTATCTTATCACTCTATAAACCCAAAGGCTTCCTTATCTTCTCTCTGCCTGTATATACCAATTTCAATATTTATGGCCCAATGATGTAGAACTCTCTGCTCTAAGAAGACTCATCGGTACTGCAAGGTCCCTCAAATAATTTATGAAAAGTAGATTTTAGCTTAAAGGGATATTCAAAAAATTAGCCAAAATTAAACTTTCATTATTCAGATAGAGCATGCAATTTTAAATAACTTTCCAATTTACTTCCATTAAAAAAAGTGCACAGTCTTTTTATATTTAAACTTTTTGAGTCACCAGCTCCTACTGAGCATGTGCAAGAATTCACAGAATAAGCGTATATGCATTTGTGATTGGCTGATGGCTGTCACATGGTACGTGTATGCATTTGTGATTAGCTGATGGCTGTCACATGGTACAGGGGGAGTGGAAATAGACATAATTTTTAAAATTGCCAGAAAAAAAAAATACTACTATTCATTTGAAGTTCAGACTAAGTGCTATTGCATTGTCTTGATATCTTGCATTTGTTGATTATGCAAATCTACTGTATTGACTGGTCCTGGGTTCTGTATGTGAAGGAGAGACCCTTACATTACATTATAAGGTCTAACAAAATCCAAAATATTTTAAATAATTCTCTCCATGAGTTTTTGATCATCTACTACAGTATTGACAATTTCAGTATAGGTGGTAGTTTCAACTGACAAAGACAACTATTTCACATGACAAAATTAAGGTAACGCCTGTATTTGTAAACAAGTTAATACACTCCAGCAGGTTAAATGAATAATTGGGAACACAATGAAGGGGGGGAAATTTATATTTCACTGTCTCTTTAAGTCCTACAAAAAGATGAAGAGAACAAGTAAAGTGCACTCCGGAACCACAATCCTTTCCGCTCCAGAGCAGAACAAGGCTACATCCAACTACTGTTCTTGGTTAGCTGACTGGACGGGTTTCAGAATACTGCAATGCGTGTGACTCCCAGGCAGGACTTTACCTATGTGTTTACCCACTTTTAGCATGAAGCAAAGTTGATAACAGAAGTAAACTGGAAAGTTGTTAAAAATTGTAAGCTCTATATAAAAATGGGTTTCATGTCCCTTTAAAAAAACGATATACTCACGAAAGCAGCCAATATTATAGCTCACTGTATTCAAAAATTATGCAGGAACACCCTTTTAAATGGGCTGGTCCCTCTTGCTTCCATCCCCTATGATTTCTGCTGCTGTATCTTGTTTAGATGGTTCTTCTATAGCCAAATACAGCAGTATTGAAATTGTCAGTATAGTAGGTGGTTTCAAAGGGGAAAAACAGCTGATTCAAATGACAAAGAAAAGTTAAAGGGACACTGAACCCACATTTTTTCTTTTGTGATTCAGATAGAGCATGCCATTTTAAGCAACTTCTAATTTACTCCTATTATCAAATTTTATTTATTCTCTTGGTATCTTTATTTAAAAAGTAAGAATGTAAGTTTAGGTGCCGGACCATTTTTGGTGAACAACCTGGGTTGTTCTTGCTGATTGGTGGATAAATCCACCCACCAATAAACAAGTGCTGTCCAGGGTCCTAAACCACAAAAATAGCTTAGATGCCTTATTTTTCAAATAAAGAGAGCAAGAGAACAAAGATAAATTGATAATAGGAGTAAATTAGAAAGTTGCTTAAAATTGCATGCTCTATCTGAATCATGAAAGAAAACATTTGGGTTCAGTGTCTCTTTAAAAAGGCTATCTATTATAGAGGTTTATACATTCTAGCACAGGGTTCTTCCAACCACGGGTCGGGACCCATTACTGGGTCGCAATACCATGTTTACTGGGTCGCGACCTGTGTGTGTGTTGTAGGAGAGTGTGTGTGTTGTATGAGAGTGTGTGGTATATGTGTGTTGTATGAGAGTATGTGTGGTATATGTGTGTGTTGTATGAGAGTATGTGTGGTATATGTGTGATATATGTGTGTTGTATGAGAGTATGTGTGGTGTGTGTATTGTATGAGAGTGTGTGTGTTGTATGAGAGTGTGTTGTGGTGTGCGTTGTGGTATGTGTTGTATGAAAGTGTATGTGGTGTGTTGTATGAGTATGTGTGTTGTATGAGAGTGTGTGTTGTATGAGAGTGTGTGTTTGTGTGTTATATGAGTATGTGTGTTATATGAATGTTATATGAGTGTGTGTGTTGTATGAGAGTGTGTGTTTGTGTGTTATATGAGTATGTGTGTTATATGTGTGTGTGTGTTGTATGATAGTGTGTGTTGTGTGAGAGTGTGTGGTGTGTGTTATATGAGTATGTGTGTTATATGAGTGTGTGTGTTGTGTGAGAGTGTGTGGTGTGTGTTATATGAGTATGTGTGTTATATATGAGTGTGTGTGTTGTGTGAGAGTGTGTGGTGTGTGTGGTGTGTGTTATATAAGGATGTGTGTTATATGAGTGTGTGTGTTGTATGAGAGTGTGTGGTGTGTGTTATATGAGTATGTGTGTTATATGAGTGTGTGTGTTATATGAGTGTGTGTGTTGTGAGAGAGTGTGTTGTGTGAGAGAGTGTAGTGTGTGAGAGAGTGTAGTGTGTGAGAGAGTGTAGTGTGTGAGAGAGTGTGGTGTGTGAGAGAGTGTGGTGTGTGAGAGAGTGTGGTGTGTGAGAGAGTGTGGTGTGTGAGAGAGTGTGTTGTGTGAGAGTGTGTATTGTATGATTGAGTGTGGTGTGTGAGAGTGTGTATTGTATGATTGAGTGTGGTGTGTGAGAGTGTGTATTGTATGATTGAGTGTGGTGTGTGAGAGTGTGTATTGTATGATTGAGTGTGGTGTGTGAGAGTGTGTATTGTATGATTGAGTGTGGTGTGTGAGAGTGTGTATTGTATGATTGAGTGTGGTGTGTGAGAGTGTGTATTGTATGATTGAGTGTGGTGTGTGAGAGTGTGTATTGTATGATTGAGTGTGGTGTGTGAGAGTGTGTATTGTATGATTGAGTGTGGTGTGTGAGAGTGTGTATTGTATGATTGAGTGTGGTGTGTGAGAGTGTGTATTGTATGATTGAGTGTGGTGTGTGAGAGTGTGTATTGTATGATTGAGTGTGGTGTGTGAGAGTGTGTATTGTATGATTGAGTGTGGTGTGTGAGAGTGTGTATTTTATGATTGAGTGTGGTGTGTGAGAGTGTGTATTTTATGAGAGAGTGTGGTGTGTGAGAGTGTGTATTGTATGAGAGAGTGTGGTGTGTGAGAGTGTGTATTGTATGAGAGAGTGTGGTGTGTGAGAGTGTGTATTGTATGAGAGAGTGTGGTGTGTGAGAGTGTGTGTTATATGAGTGTGTGTGTGTGTGAGAGTGTGTATTGTATGAGAGAGTGTGGTGTGTGAGAGTGTGTATTGTATGAGAGAGTGTGGTGTGTGAGAGTGTGTGTTATATGAGTGTGTGTGTGTGTGAGAGTGTGTATTGTATGAGAGAGTGTGGTGTGTGAGAGTGTGTATTGTATGAGAGAGTGTGGTGTGTGAGAGTGTGTATTGTATGAGAGAGTGTGGTGGTTGAGAGTGTGTGTTATATGAGTGTGTGTGTGTGAGAGTGTGTATTGTATGATTGAGTGTGGTGTGTGAGAGTGTGTATTGTATGAGAGAGTGTGGTGTGTGAGAGTGTGTGTTATATGAGTGTGTGTGTGTGTGAGAGTGTGTATTGTATGAGAGAGTGTGGTGTGTGAGAGTGTGTATTGTATGAGAGAGTGTGGTGTGTGAGAGTGTGTATTGTATGAGAGAGTGTGGTGTGTGAGAGTGTGTGTTATATGAGTGTGTGTGTGTGAGAGTGTGTATTGTATGATTGAGTGTGGTGTGTGAGAGTGTGTATTGTATGAGAGAGTGTGGTGTGTGAGAGTGTGTGTTATATGAGTGTGTGTGTGTGAGAGTGTGTGTTATATGAGTGTGTGTGTGTGAGAGTGTGTGTTATATGAGTGTGGTGTGTGAGAGTGTGTGTTATATGAGTGTGTGTGTGTGAGAGTGTGTGTTATTACCTTTTACAACACTTACAAGTTTGACTACAATCAGGAATAAAGTACACACACATTTTAGTCACTTTTGAAAAAAATTGCAGCTATCTTGTACAGAAATGTTCAAACCAAGCATAAAAATAGGGTCGCAAAGGTATCTGGTATCATTACATTGGGTTTTGGGGGGAAAGTTAGAAGAACCCTGCTCTAGCAGATAAAATGGATCCTAAAAGGAAGAATATTTTACAGCACAATGTATATTTAATACTCATTTTTATACTGCAAGAAAAAAAGCTACAACATCTGTTAATCAATGTTTTCATTATGAGTTGATGCAGCATCTAAAACTGCTTATAAATGTTTAATCATGGCACAATCTAATCAGCTATGTATACTCAAATTATTGGTCTTGTTACAAAATGTATCTTCAAAGAGCCATTTTGATGTTCTGTCTTCACACTGTTATTTTATTGTCACTATTTAGTGGTGAAAGTGACAACAAAAATCCCTTTTTATTTTCTAAGTTGCCTGTTTCTTAGTAATGACAGCACCAAACGTATACATCAAATTATCCGCAGTTCATGCAGAGAAATGTGCAAATTACTTTTATAAAATCCAGCAGGGTTTCATCTGAAATAGTAGGATGACTGAGCATTTTCTGATTGGCCTAGATACACCGAGATTTAAAGGGATATGAACCCCAGAAATGTTCTTTTGTGATTCAGATAGAGAATACAATTTTTATAAAGTTTCCAATTTACTTCTATTATCAAATTTGCTTTGTTCCCATGGTATTCTGTGTTGAAGAGAGTCCTAGTTAGGTGTCTGGAGCACCACGTGACAGGAAATAGTGCTGCCATCTAGTGCTCTTGCAAATGAATGACATTCTTGCAAAACTGCTGCCATATAGTGATTCAGACATGTTTAGACTCCTGAGCTTAAATGGACACTAAACCCAATTTTTTTCTTTCAAGATTCGGATAGAGCATGTAATTTTAAGTGGCTTTCTAATTTACTTCTATTATCAATTTGTCTTTGTTCTCTTGCTATCTTTATTTGAAAAAGCAGGAATAAAAGCTTTGGATCCAGACCATTTTAGGTTGAGAACCTGGGTTAGGCTTGCTGATTGGATGGCTAAATGCAGGCACCAATCAGCAAGCCCTAACCAGGGTACTGAACAAAAAATAGGCCGGCTCCAAAGCTTTCATTCCTGCCTTTTCAAATAAAGATAGCAAGAGAACGAAGAAAAATTGATAATAGGAATAAATTAGAAAGCTGCTTAAAATTGCATGCTCTATCTGAATCATGAAAGAAAAAAATTGGGCTCAGTATCCCTTTAAGGCCCTGCCTTTTAACAAAAGGTACCAAGAGAACAAAAAAAGTTTGATAATAGAAGTAAAATAGAAAGTTGTATACATTTGCATGCTCTATCTGAATCATAAGAAAAAAATGTGGGGTTTTATGTCCCTTTAACAAATACAATCTTTATTCAATAATAAAGAAGTAGAACCTGGACAATAGTATTCAATGTTAACCCCTTAATGACCACAGCACTTTTTCATTTTCTGTCCGTTTGGGACCAAGGCTATTTTTACATTTCTGCAGTGTTTGTGTTTAGCTGTAATTTTACTCTTACTCATTTACTGTACCCACACATATTATATACCGTTTTTCTCACCATTAAATGGACTTTCTAAAGATACCATTATTTTCATCATATCTTATAATTTACTATAAAAAAAATTATAAAATATGAGGAAAAATGGAAAAAAACACACTTTTTCTAACTTTGACCCCCAAAATCTGTTACACATCTACAACCACCAAAAAACACCCATGCTAAATAGTTTCTAAATTTTGTCCTGAGTTTAGAAATACCCAATGTTTACATGTTCTTTGCTTTTTTTGCAAGTTATAGGGCCATAAATACAAGTAGCACTTTGCTATTTCCAAACAATTTTTTTTTTTCAAAATTAGCGCTAGTTACATTAAAACACTAATATCTTTCAGGAATCCCTGAATATCCCTTGACATGTATATATTTTTTTTTAGTAGACATCCCAAAGTATTGATCTAGGCCAATTTTTGTATATTTCATACCACCATTTCACCGCCAAATGCGATCAAATACAAAAAATCGTTCACTTTTTCACAAATTTTTTCACAAACTTTCGGTTTCTCACTGAAATTATTTACAAACAACTTGTGCAATTATGGCATAAATGGTTGTAAATTCTTCTCTGGGATCCCCTTTGTTCAGAAATAGCAGACACATTTATGGCTTTGGCGTTGCTTTTTGGTAATTAGAAGGCCGCTAAATGCCGCTGCGCACCACACGTGTATTATGCCCAGAAGTGCAGGGGTTAATTAGGGAGCTTGTAGGGAGCTTGTATGGTTAATTTTAGCTTTAGTGTACTGTAGTAGACAACCCAAAGTATTGATCTAGGCCCATTTTGGTATATTTCATGCCACCATTTTACCGCCAAATGCGATCAAATTAAAAAAAAAACGTTACATTTTTCACAATTTTAGATTTCTCACTGAAATTATTTACAAACAGCTTGTGAAATTATGGCACAAATGGTTGTAAATGCTTATCTGGGATCCCCTTTGTTCAGAAATAGCAGACATATATGACGTTGGCATTGCTTTCTGGTAATTAGAAGGCCGCTAAATGCTGCTGCGCCTCACACGTGTATTATGGCTAGCAGTGAAGGGGTTAATTAGGTAGTTTGTAGGGAGCTTGCAGGGTTAATTTTAGCTTTAGTGTAGAGATCAGATCAGCAGGATCGCTTCCAGCTGCTTTCCAGACCAAGGACGTACGCCACACGTCCTCGGTCATTAACTGTATTTTTTTTGAGGACGTATGGCGTACGTCATTGGTCGTTAAGGGGTTAAAGGGATATTAAAGGGACAGTAATTACAACATTTTTCTGCAGTCTTCTTATAGAGTAACCTAACAGCTGAGAATGAAGAATATTAGAACAGATTCACACCTTGTTTGCTGCAATTGGTTTTCAAATTCTACCCAACAAATTCCTTATTTGGGGAAGCAAAATAAAAAGGTCTCCATTGTTTGGATTCAGCAGAAATGATAAGATAACAGACTGTAAATTAGGGAGGCATATGTGGCAAGTTTATGCTCAGTTTTCAGGACTGGAAAATGCTTAATTTTCAGACTTAAAGGGACATTCTGGTCAAAAACTGAAATGCACATAGAAGAATTACATATTTGAATAAAAACATATTTCCGATATACATATATTGGCAAAAAGGCTTCTAGTAAAAGTTATCACTATTTTAGTTATAGCAGTTTTCTCTGCACGTGCATGTGAAGCATAGCTAGATAATCTCAGTGGGCCAGCATTTTAAATACTGTGTAGAATACAGCAGTGTTAAGTCTAATGTGCACTTCTGCTTTTAACAGAAAATGAAAACCCACAATTTTCAGAATTAAATTATAGGAAAAGGGAGAAAAATAAATAATAAAAGTATATTACAAAGCTGTTTTACAACACGTAAGTAAATACTTTACATAAGAATCTCAAATTGTTTAGTGTCCTTTTAAGATAGCATTGTTGATGATTTTGGAAGTTAATACGATCCTAAATAAAATAAAAAAATATTTCATGTCTGTGATGGTTTGGGAAGTAAAACAACAAACAAATTCAGTTTTACTTTTATGATCATTTTGAAAATCAGAGTGATCTGAAATCACAAATGTGGTTTTTGAGGTCAGTGTGATATAAGACAGCAAATTCTATTTTGCTTCATTGATAATGGTATCGGTTTTTGGATCTGGCTTATGCATAGTTTCTGGGGCATGAGCCAGCACAGCCAGAAAGAGAGACAAAGAAAGACAGACAGACAATATGATATTAAAAACTTAAATTATGCTTACCTGCTAATTTTCTTTTCTTCAGATGGAAAGAGTCCACAGCTGCATTCATTACTTTTGGGAAATTAGAACCTGGCCACCAGGAGGCGGCAAAGACACCCCAGCCAAAGGCTTAAATACTCCTCCCACTTCCCTCATCCCCCAGTCATTCTGCCAAGGAACAAGAAACAGTAGAAGAAACATCAGGGTGAAAAGGTGCCAGAAGAACAAAAATAACAGTCCTCAGCTGCATTCATTACTTTTGGGAAAACAATACCCAAGCTATAGAGGACACTGAATACAACAACGGGAGGGTACAAGAGGCGGCCCATTCTGAGGGCACCTGGCCTGAAAACCCCTACCTGTGATACACCTTTAAGGTATATCCCCTCCCATCTCTCCCATGAATCCTTGCCTGTAAATTGAAGTTACTTGACTTTGATAATTTTGAGTCACTTTCTTTCCTGAACCAGGTCATTTCTTTGCTCTTTATAGGAATTATCATAATATCCTATTTATTTACTTAAGAGTCTCTTAGAATTTAGCCTATGTTTACTACCTGATTACCTTCAAGGGAATACATTGTTACCTCTGCAACGGATCACTACAACCAACTCCGGATCTACTTTCCTCAGAGTTCCGGTAACCAGTCACACTCACACAGGACACCTCTCAAACCGCTCCGGTCTAACTCACATTACTTCCACAGAAGTTAAGGTAATATCTGCTCAAATCTTTATTATCGCAATCTTCAGATTGAGGAGACATACAGACTTAAGGTACTTTAAGCAGTATTTCTTTGCACTGACTTGCATCTACTTTGATTCTCTGTGAAATCCGTTTTTGCAAACTGCCTTGTTTTTTATGCCTTACATCTGCTTATACTCATCAGCCTAAAGGAATGTTTATGCAGAAACAACTTATATATTATAATACCTATCTGAATGGATGTAGCTTGTATATATTTTAGTTTGAGAGTGTGTGAGTGTGTGAAGAAACTCGCTAACACTAAGCTGGAATACCTGCTAATTATCTGCCTGTGATCAGGAGCTGCACATTTCTTAAAATCTGATACCTGTGAACAAACTTATTCCTATACTGACCTATTTGAATCTTACTTACCTCCCTTTTATAAGCAACTCTAAAACAATATATCCTGTGTAATACTCTGTTTGGGAATATCTTTTTATCTCAACGAGTAATTCACTCATATACACTATCAAATGACTCATTGTATATTTCCCAAGTAACACATCCATTGTTCCTTGGCAAGTACTAATTAGGAGCAACAAAACATTTAAAGGAGACTTAAAGGGACAGTCAACCATAGAATTGTTATTGTTTTAAAAGATAGATAATCCCTTTATTACTCATTCCCCAGTTTTGCATAACCAACACAGTTATATTAATGTACTTTTTACCTTTGTGATTACCTTGTATCTAGGAACCTTCTTCCAGCCCCCTGATCACATGACTGTGACTGTTTATTATCTATTGTCTTAAATTTAGCATTGTATTGTGCTAGATCTTAAATAACCCCCTGTGCCTGAACACAGTGTTATCTATATAGCCCATGTGTACTTTCTGTCTCTTTGTGTTGAAAAGAGATTTAAAAAGCATGTGATAAGAGGCAGCCCTCAAAGGCTTAGAAATTAGCATATGAGCCTACCTATGTTTAGTTTAAACTAAGAATACCAAGAGAAAAAAGCACATTTGATGATGAAAGTAAATTGGAAAGTTGATTAAAATTAAAAGTCCTATCTGAATAATGAAAGTTTAATTTATACTTGACTGTCCCTTTAAGGTTTTGTACTGTCACTTTAAACAAGTGCATTACAAACAACAACTTATTTAAAGGAGTCTCAAGGTTTTGCACTGTGACTTTAAACAGGTGCATTACACTACCCAACAAAGCCGAGAACAACCTTAAAAAAAAGGAAAAGTCCCAAGGACACTGACATGCAGATAGTCCACAGCCTTGCTAGAGACCGCAGGAACTAGACTCGACTGAGTCAACAAGCTCCAAGAGACACCGTCCCCAGCAGTCGGTCTCCAAACAAAACACCTCTTACTAAAGAGAGGGAACAAACTACCGTATTCTTCCACAAGAAGAAAAGACACTGAGAAAACATGATTGTACTTGTAAAGCGTGGCAAATCCCCCTTAAGGGACTCAAGGCGCTGCTCATTTTATCAACCTCAAAAGGAGGAAAGGCTGAGTAGAGCTCGCGGGGGATCGAACTTGGAACCCTCAGTTTGCTACAGTGCAGAGTAGCCAGAGTGCATTAGTATGCTAAGCTTAGCTTCCAGCTAGCATAAGGAACTCCAGAAAAAAAACCTAAAAAGAGCACACCGAGTCCTAAATAAAAACACTGAGCAAAAACCTGAGAAACTGGGTCAGGCTAACAGAGACCCAACCAGTCTCATAGAAACAAGGGGAGGCAACGCCCAGACCTCACAATTACAGAAACCATGGGATAAGGCCAGGCATCTGAAACAGAGAGAGGATCATCCCCTAGCAGAGTGCAACCGCACTCTAGAAAGCAACTAAAGATGAAGGTCCCCAAGTTGCAAAAAGGTATCTCAGAATACCGAAATATTCAGAACGAAACCTGCAGCAAGCTCAGATAGGTCTGATGAACAACACCTGAAGCAGAAACACTGCACGCTGCAGTCATCTAAAAATGACTCTGAAACTTAAATACTTGCAGGGCAAGTAGAAAGCAGCTGAAAATAGGATGCTTCAGATTGCTAAGTATCCACTAACCAGCAGATAACATTGCAGGCTATCTAAGAGCTGCCAGTCCTTACCACAAATCTTGAATGTGGAGAAAGGAGAAACCTCAAAAAGGCTTACTGTACCTCGAATGCTCCGAGGACGAAATAGCAGGACCGAATGAAAAACAAAATTTATGCTTACCTGATAAATTTATTTCTCTTGTGGTGTATCCAGTCCACGGATTCATCCATTACTTGTGGGATATTCTCCTTCCCAACAGGGAGCTGCAAGAGGATCACCCACAGCAGAGCTGTCTATATAGCTCCTCCCCTAACTGCCACCTCCCAGTCATTCGACCGAAGACAAGCAAGAAAAAGGAGAAACTATAAGGTGCAGTGGTGACTGTAGTTTAAAAAAAATAAATAAGACCTGCCTTAAAATGACAGGGCAGGTCGTGGACTGGATACACCACAAGAGAAATAAATTTATCAGGTAAGCATAAATTTTGTTTTCTCTTGTAAGGTGTATCCAGTCCACGGATTCATCCATTACTTGTGGGATACCAATACCAAAGCTATAGGACACGGATGAAGGGAGGGACAAGGCAGGCGCTTAAACGGAGGGCACCACTGCCTGTAAGACCTTTCTCCCAAAAACAGCCTCCGAAGAAGCAAAAGTATCAAATTTGTAGAATTTAGAAAAGGTATGAAGCGAACACCAAGTCGCCGCCTTACAAATCTGTTCAACAGAAGCCTCATTTTTAAAAGCCCATGTGGAAGCTACTGCTCTAGTGGAATGAGTTGTAATTCTCTCAGGAGGCTGCTGGCCAGCAGTCTCATAAGCTTGGCGGATTATACTTCTTAGCCAAAAAGAAAGAGAAGTTCCCGAAGCCTTTTGGCCTCTCCTCTGTCCAGAGTAGACAACAAACAATGCAGATGTTTGACGAAAATCTTTAGTAGCTTGTAAATAAAACTTTAAAGCACGAACCACGTCAAGATTGTGTAATAGACGTTCCTTCTTTGAAGAAGGATTAGGACACAGTGACGGAACAACAATCTCCTGATTAATATTCTTATTAGATACTACCTTAGGTAGAAAACCAGGTTTGGTACGCAACACTACCTTATCTGCATGGAAAACGAGATAAGGGGAATCACATTGTAAAGCAGATAACTCTGAAACTCTTTGAGCCGAAGAGATAGCTACTAAAAACAGAACTTTCCAAGATAAGAGCTTAATATCTATGGAATGCAAAGGTTCAAACAGAACCCCTTGAAGAACTTTAAGAACTAAATTTAAACTCCATGGCGGAGCAACGGGTTTAAACACAGGCTTAATTCTAACCAGAGCCTGACAAAACGCCTGAACATCTGGAACCTCAGCCAGACGTTTGTGCAAAAGAATAGACAGAGGAGAAATCTGTCCCTTTAAGGAACTAGCTGACAAACCCTTCTCCAATCCTTCTTGGAGAAAGGATAATATCCTAGGAATCCTGACTTTACTCCATGAGTAACCCTTGGATTCACACCAATGAAGATATTTACACCATATCTTATGATAGATTTTCCTGGTGACAGGCTTTCGCGCCTGTATTAAGGTATCAATGACCGACTCGGAGAAACCACGCTTTGATAAAATCAAGCGTTCAATCTCCAAGCAGTCAGACGCAGAGAAATTAGATTTGGATGGTTGAAAGGACCCTGAAGTAGAAGGTCCTGTCTCAGCGGCAGAGTCCATGGTGGAAAGGATGACATGTCCACCAGATCTGCATACCAAGTCCTGCGTGGCCACGCAGGTGCTATCAAAATCACCGAAGCTCTCTCCTGCTTGATCTTGGCAATCAGACGAGGGAGCAGAGGAAACGGTGGAAACACATAACCCAGGTTGAAGGACCAAGGCGCTGTAGAGCATCTATCAGTGCTGCCTTGGGATCCCTGGACCTGGATCCGTAACAAGGAAGCTTGGCATTCTGACGGGACGCCATGAGATCCAGTTCTGGTTGGCCCCAAAGTTGAATCAACTGTGCAAATACCTCCGGATGGAGCTCCCACTCCCCGGGATGAAAAGTCTGTCGACTTAGAGGTTTCAAAGATAATTCTATGGGCAGAGATTCACTCTTGCCATCCATCAGCTAGCCATATCCCAGTTCTCTACTCCTGGGATATGGCTAGCTGATGGATGGCAAGAGTGAATCTCTGCCCATAGAATTATCTTTGAAACCTCCAACATTGCTAGGGAACTCCTTGTTCCCCCTTGATGGTTGATGTAAGCTACAGTCGTGATGTTGTCCGACTGAAATCTGATGAACCTGACCGCAGCTAGCTGAGGCCAAGTCTGAAGAGCATTGAATATCGCTCTTAGTTCCAGAATGTTTATCGGAAGGAGTGCTTCCTTCTGAGTCCACGATCCCTGAGCCTTCAGGGAGTTCAAGACTGCACCCCAGCCCAGAAGGCTGGCATCTGTTGTTGTCCAATCTGGCCTGCGGAAGGTCATACCTTTGGACAGATGGACCCGAGATAGCCACCAGAGAAGAGAATCCCTGGTCTCTTGATCCAGATTTAGTAGAGGGGACAAATCTGTGTAATCCCCATTCCACTGACTGAGCATGCAGAGTTGCAGCGGTCTGAGATGTAGGCGGGCAAACGGCACTATGTCCATTGCCGCTACCATTAAGCCGATTACTTCCATACACTGAGCCACTGAAGGGCGAGAAGTAGAATAAAGAACACGGCAGGAATTTAGAAGTTTTGACAACCTGGCCTCTGTCAGGTAAATCTTCATTTCTACAGAATCTATCAGAGTTCCCAGGAAGGAAACTCTTGTGAGAGGGGATAGAGAACTCTTTTCTTCGTTCACTTTCCACCCATGAGACCTCAGGAATGCCAGAACAATGTCCGTATGGGACTTGGCAATTTGAAAATTCGACGCCTGAATCAGAATGTTGTCTAGGTAAGGGGCTACTGCTATACCCCGCGGCCTTAGGACCGCCAGAAGTGATCCCAGAACCTTCGTAAAGATTCTTGGTGCCGTAGCTAACCCAAAGGGAAGAGCTACAAACTGGTAATGCCTGTCTAGGAAGGCAAACATGAGAAACCGATGATGATCTCTGTGTATCAGAATGTGAAGATAAGCATCCTTTAAGTCCACGGTAGTCATATATTGACCCTCCTGGATCATAGGTAGGATGGTTCGAATAGTCTCCATTTTGAAGGATGGGACCCTGAGAAATTTGTTTAGGATCTTGAGATCTAAGGTCTGAAGGTTCCCTCTTTCTTGGGAACCACAAACAGATTTGAATAGAAGCCTTGCCCCTGTTCCCCCCTTGGAACTGGGTGGATCACTCCCATAACTAGGAGGTCTTGAACACAATGTAAGAATGCCTCTCTCTTTATCTGGTTTGCAGATAATTGTGAGAGGTGAAATCTTCCTTTTGGGGAAGAAGCTTTGAAGTCCAGAAGATACCCCTGGGACACAATTTCCAACGCCCAGGGATCCTGGACATCTCTTGCCCAAGCCTGGGCGAGGAGAGAAAGTCTGCCCCCTACTAGATCCGTCTTAGAGGCAGCAGCAGGCTTTTTGGCCTGCCTTCCTTTGTTCCAAGCCTGGTTAGGTCTCAAGACCGGCTTGGACTGGGCAAAATTTCCCTCTTGTTTTGTATTAGAGGAAGTTGATGCTGCGCCAGTCTTGAAGTTTCGAAAGGCACGAAGATTAGTCTGTTTGGTCCTTAATTTGTTGGACCTATCCTGAGGAAGGGTGTGACCTTTTCCTCCAGTAATATCAGAAATGATCTCCTTCAGTCCGGGCCCGAATAGGGTCTGCCCCTTGAAGGGAATATTGAGAAGCTTAGACTTTGAAGTAACGTCAGCTGACCAGGATTTAAGCCATAACACCCTACGAGCTTGAATAGCAAAACCTGAGTTCTTAGCCGTTAGTTTGGTTAAATGAACAACGGCGTCAGAAACAAATGAATTGGCTAGCTTAAGAGCTTTAAGCTTGTCAAGTATATCATCCAATGGGGTTTCTACCTGTAGAGCCTCTTCCAGAGACTCAAACCAGAAGGCCGCAGCAGCAGTGACAGGGGCAATGCATGCAAGAGGCTGGAGAATAAAACCCTGTTGAATAAACATTTTCTTAAGGTAACCCTCTAACGTTTTATCCATTGGATCTAGGAAAGTACAACTGTCCTCGACGGGGATAGTTGTACGCTTAGCTAGGGTAGAGACTGCTCCCTCCACCTTAGGGACCGTTTGCCATAAGTCCCGTGTAGCGGCATCTATAGGAAACATCTTTTTAAAAACAGGAGGGGGAGAGAACGGTACACCTGGTCTATCCCATTCCTTAGTAATAATTTCTGAAAACCTCTTAGGTATTGGAAAAACATTAGTGTAAACAGGCACTGCATAGTATTTATCCAATCTACACAATTTCTTTAGGACCATAATGGTGTCACAGTCATTCAGAGAAGCTAAAACCTCCCTGAGCAACACGCAGAGGTGTTCAAGCTTAAATTTAAATGTAGACATATCAGAATCAAGTTGAATTATCTTCCCTGAGTCAGAAAAATCACCCACAGATAGAAGCTCTCCTTCCTCAGCTTCTGCATATTGTGAGGGGATATCAGACATAGCTACTAAAGCGTCAGAGTGCTCTGTATTTTTCCTAGCCCCAGAGCTGTCTCGCTTTCCTTGTAACCCTGGTAGTTTGGACAATACCGCTGTAAGGGTATGATCCATAACTGCCGCCATGTCTTGTAAGGTAAACGCTATGGGCACGCTAGATGTACTTGGCGCCTCTAGAGCGGGAGTCCCTTGAGCGGGAGTCATAGGTTCTGACACGTGGGGAGAGTTAGTCGGCTTAACTTTCCCCTTGTCAGTTTCCTCTGGTGATAAATCTTTTAAAGCCAGAATATGATCTTTATAACTTATAGTAAGATCAGTGCATTTGGTACACATTCTAAGAGGGGGTTCCACAATGGCTTCTAAAAATAATGAACAATGAGTTTCCTCTAAACAGACTAGTAATGAGACCAGCAAGCTTGGAAAACACTTTAATAACTGAGAACAAGCAAAAAATAAAAACGGTACTGTGCCTTTAAGAGAAAAAAACAATCACAGAAACTGCAAAACAGTGAAAAAAGCAGTAAATTTTACAAAATTTTTACAGTGTGTATAATAGACTGAAATAGCATTGCACCCACTTGCAAATGGATGATTAACCCCTTAACTTCAAAACCGGATCAAAAAAACGATATAAACGTTTTTAAACAGTCACAACCAACTGCCACAGATCTACTGTGGCTCCTACCTGCCCATACAACGACTTTGGAAGGCACAAAAACCCTTTAGAGAGGTCCTATATGTTCAGGGGACTCCTTCAGGGAAGCTGGATGTCTCAAGCTGCAAAAACTACTGCGCAATTTAGGCGCAAAATTAGGCCCCTCCCAACCTGTACTCACAGTGAGAGGGCCTTAAAAAACTATCCCTAGGCAAAATCTAGCCAGCCATGTGGAAAAACTGGGCCCCAGAATAAAGTTTTATCACCATTTGTAATAAACGTTTATATACATCAAGCAAACGTTATATCTATTCAGTAATGAGAGTAAATAACAAAAATATTACCCTTTACAGCAAGCATGATACCAGTCGTTATTAAATCACTGTAATCAGGCTTACCTTAAATAAATCAGGCACTGTTAGAAAGAACTTTAGGAAGAAAACCAGGTTTAGTACGTAACACCACCTTATCAGAATGGAAAATAAGATAAGGAGAATCACATTGTAATGCCGACAGCTCAGAAACTCAGCGAGCAGAAGAAATATCAACCAAAAATAAAACTTTCCAAGATAATAACTTAATATCTATGGAATGCATGGGTTCAAACGGAACCCCTTGATGAACATTAAGAACTAAATTCAAACTCCAAGGAGGAGCAATTGGTCTAAACACAGGCCGGATTCTAGTCAGGACCTGACAAAAAGATTGAACATCTGGAACATCTGCCAGACGCTTGTGTAGCAAAGTAGATAAAGCAGAAATCTGTCCCTTTAAGGAACTTGCTGACAACCCTTTCTCCAATCCTTCTTGGAGAAAAGATAAAATCCTGGGAATCCTAACCCTACTCCATGAGTAGCCCTTGGATTCGCACCAATAAAGATATTTACGCCATATCTTATGGTAAATTTTTCTAGTAACAGGCTTACGTGCCTGAATCAAAGTATCAATGACCGCATCAGAGAACCCCCGCTTAGATAAAATCAAGTGTTCAATCTCCAAGCAGTCAGCTGCAGAGAAATTAGATTCCGATGATGGAAGGGTCACTGAATGAGAAGGTCCTGCCTCAATGGAAGCTTCCACGGCGGCAGAGAGGGCATGTCCACCAGATCGGCATACCAAGTCCTGCGAGGCCACGCAGGAGCGATTAGAATCACCGAAGCCCTCTCCTGTTTGATCCGTGCAATCACCCAGGGAAGGAGAGCAAACGGTGGGAACACATAAGCTAGGTTGAACGACCAAGGCACTGCCAAGGCATCTATCAGTGCGGCCTGAGGATCCCTGGACCTGGATCCGTATCTTGGGAGCTTGGCATTCTGACGAGACGCCATCAGATCCAATTCTGGTCTGCCCCACCAGAGAATCAGGGTGGCAAAGACCTCCGGGTGGAGTTCCCATTCCCCGGGATGAAACGTCTGTCTGCTCAAAAAATCCGCCTCCCAGTTGTCCACTCCTGGGATGTAGATTGCTGACAGATAACAAGAGTGAGCCTCCGCCCACCGAATTATCTTGGATACTTCTGTCATCGCTAAGGAACTCTTTGTTACTAACTGATGATTGATGTAAGCCACAGTTGTGATGTTGTCTGACTGAAAGCGGATGAATTTAGCCGAAGCCAACTGAGGCCAAGCCTGAAGTGCATTGAATATTGCTCTCAATTCAAGAATATTGATTGGAAGGAGAGACTCCGACCGAGTCCACACACCCTGAGCCTTCAGGGAATTCCAGACTGCACCCCATCCTAGTAGACTAGCGTCCGTTGTCACTATCACCCATGAAGGTCTGCGGAAGCACGTCCCTTGGGACAGATGATCCAGCGACAACCACCAAAGAAGAGAGTCTCTTGTCTCCTGATCCAAATCTATCTGAGGAGACACATTTGCATAACCTCCATTCCACTGTCTGAGCATGCTCAGTTGTAGGGGTCTGAGATGAAAACAAGCAAACGGAATGATGTCCATTGCCGCCGCCATCAATCCAATTACCTCCATGCACTGAGCCACTGATGGCCGAGGATTGGACTGAAGGGCTCGGCATTTATTCAGAATCTTTAACTTTCTGACTTCCGTCAAGAAGATTTTCATGGATATAGAATCTATTAGAGTTCCCAGGACAGGAACCCTTGTCTGTGGAATTAGTGAACTCTTTTCTAGATTCACCTTCCACCCATGAGTCCTTAGAAAGGACAGAACCATGTCGGTATGAGACTTTGTCAGTTGATAAGACGACACCTGGATCAGAATATCGTCCAGATAAGGCGCCACTGCAATGACCCGCGGTCTGAGAACCGCCAGCAGAGACCCCAGAAGCTTCGTGAAGATCCTGGGTGCCATGGCCAGTCCGAAAGGAGGAGCCACGAACTGAAAATGTTTGTCCAGGAAGGCAAATCTTAGGAATTGGTGATGATCTTTGTGGATAGGAATATGAAGATATGCATTCTTTTAGTCCACGGTAGTCATATATTGACCCTCCTGGATCAATGGAAGAATTGTCTGAATCGTCTCCATCTTGAAGGATGGGACTCTGAGGAACTTGTTTAGGCTCTTGAGATCTAAAATGGGTCGGAACGTTCCCTCTTTTTGGGAACCACGAAAAGGTTTGAGTAAAATCCCTGCCCCTGTTCCTGTTTTGGAATGGGACAAATTACTCTCATAGTTGAGAGGTCTTTTACACAACGTAAGAACGCCTCTCTTTTAATCTGGTCTACAGATAATCGTGAAAGAAGAAACCTTCCCCTTGGGAAGGAATTTTGAACTCCAACTGATACCCTTGAGACACGATTTCTAGTGTCCAGGGATCCTGAACGTCTCTTATCCAAGCCTGGACAAAAAGAGAAAGTCTGCCCCCTACTAGATCCAGTCCCGGATCGGGGGCCGCCCCTTCATGCTGTCTTGGGAGCAGCAGCAAGCTTCTTGGGTTGTTTACTCTTGTTCCAAGCCTGGTTGGGTTTCCAGATGGACTTGGCCTGTGCAAAATTCCCTTCCTGTTTAGCGGAACAGGAAGAGGGGACTCCCTTGAAATATCGAAAGGAACCAAAAATTACTCTGTCTACCCCTCTGCTTAGATGTTTTATCCTGAGGTAGGAGGTGACCCTTACCTCCCGTAATGTCAGAAATGATCTCTTTCAAGTCAGGCCCGAATAGGGTCTTCCCCTTGAAAGGAATAGCTAAAAGTTTGGATTTAGAAGACACATCCGCAGACCAAGATTTTAACCATAAGGCTCTGCGCGCTAGAATGGAAAATCCTGTATTCTTAGCCGCCAATTTGGCGATCTGAAAGGCGGCGTCCGTAACAAAAGAATTAGCCAGCTTAAGGGCCTTAATTCTATCCATTTTTTCCTCTAAAGAAGTCTCAGTCTTAAGAGACTCTTCTAAGGCGTCAAACCAAAAGGCAGCCGCAGTTGTGACTGGTACAATGCAGGCCGTCGGTTGTAAGAGAAACCGTTGATGAACAAATAGCTTCTTTAGAAGACCCTCCAACTTTTTATCCATAGGGTCTTTGAAAGCACAACTGTCCTCAATAGAGATAGTCGTACACTTAGCCAGGGTAGAAATAGCTCCCTCCACCTTAGGGATTGTTTGCCAAGAGTCCCGAACGGTGTCAGGTATAGGGTACATTTTCTTAAAAATAAGGGAAGGTGAGAACGGGATACCCGGTCTTTCCCATTCCCTAATAATAATTTCCGAAAATTCTCTTAGGAACTGGAAAAACGTCAGAATAAGATGGAACTTCTAAATACTTGTCCATCTTACACAATTTCTCTGGAGGGACCACAATAGAGTCACAGTCGTCCAGAGTCACCAAAACCTCCCGCAGTAACAGGCGGAGGGGAGGTGTTCAAGCTTAAATCTGAAGGACATCACGTCTGAATCTGTCTGGGGTAATGCACTACCTGAGTCAGACAGTTCCCCTTAAAACAAAGACTCCCTACCCCCCCTCAAAGCCCTGGGAGGGTACATCGGAGATCGCCATCAAAGAATCAGAAGTCGCATGGACCACCTGGGTCTCTTTTTCTACTACGTTTGCCCTGTAATACCGGCAACTTAGATAAAACTTCTGTAAGAGTGGATGACATAACTGCAGCCATATCCTGCAGAGTAAATGATGCAGACGCCGTTTAAGAACATGGCGTTACTTGCGCGGGTGTTAAAGGCTGTGACGCTTTGGGAGAAAGTTGCGGCATACCCTGACTCTCATCAGTCTGAGGACATTCATTAGACATATCTTTATTAAAGAAAATTTGCTCTCTACACTGTAAGGCCCTCTCAATACATGGAGGACAAAGTGTAACTGGGGGTTCCACAATGGCATCTAAACACATAAGGCATGTACTCTGTTCAAGTTCATCCATTATAACAGAACAAAACAAAGCAATCTTGGTCAATTCACAGATAATATCTTTAAATAATAAAGTCTGCTAATATCCTATAAGCAAATAAGTAGTTTTACTACGCTTGCCCCTGAGTTGTGAACAAATAAGTAGTTTTACTATGCTTGCCCCTGAGTTGTTAGGCTTTTTATCAAAAAAGAGAAAGGAACAATCACCTTGCCGCAGCTCCGCTGCGGCTCCTACCTGCCCCCACTTGCTTGCCACTGACACCTCTTATGCAGCGCACCTACGATCGCTTGTAAATTTTCACAACAAGCGGACTTAGGGGCCGTGAAAACTTGCTGCCATCTGGAGCCGAAGAGAAAGGATACAGAGCAGTAAGCGCGCGAATGAGAAGCCCTGCCCTCGTGGGCGTAAACATAACCCCGCAGCTCCGTGGCATATACCACACTGAACCGCTATTAACCGGAGTCTAAACAATCCATGCTAATGCCACAATCTCCCGCGTCAGCCACCTCTGTATGTTTTACACACCATTAAACATAGAGTCCCCAATAACGTACACAGAGTATAAACACCATCCATTCCCCAGCGCTTCTAGTTTATCTTGTCTAGAATGTCTGCAGGAAATAAGCAATGTGTCGGTTCTCACTTTAACTAGTGAAAATCTGCATATTGTTAAAGAGAAGCATTTTAGCCCCTAATCTCTATAGAGAACAAACAAGGAAAAAAAGGCAAAGCACAGTCAATTCTGATAAATGTCTTGTCCCAGAATAAAAGACTGCACTTACCTCCATGCTGAGGAACAGCATGATAATTCACAGTGTCAAGAGGTCCTTTCTTCCTCCTGAGGTCCTGTGAAGATAGAGGGTCTTAGTTATGTTTCATCTAAGGCCATCACATCAGAGCAGCAGAAGAATGGGGAGGCGCAGTGAGGCTAAAAACCCCACCAGTTCCCATAGCCAAAAGGCTATAACTGTAGAAGCTGCTCTTAAAGTAAAATAGTACACTTTGGCACCATTTAAAAATAAAAAACTCTTGATTGAAGAATCTAAACTAACACCTCACTTTACCTCACTCCTATCACTAACACAGGCAAAGAGAATGACTTGGTTGGGGGGGGGGAGGGAGGAGCTATTTATGCAGCTCTGCTGTGGAGCTCTTTGCCTCCTAGTGCTGACCAGGAGGCGATATCCCATAAGTAAGGATGAAATTCGTGGACTCGTCATATCTTGTAAAAGAAAACTGGGTAGTCCAGAACCAGTCCATCGGATCATAAGTCTCCAGGCATCCAAGAAGGATCCAAGATAAGAACTCCAGACCCGGAACCCAGAATCGTCCTAGAACGAACGACACCCTCAGGGAACACAAGATACCCCATAAATAAAACGAGAGAAGCGCTCAACCTGGGACCGAACAATAGCATATAGCTTGTTCACTATGGCTAGTTTACCACCCAAGAAGCAGCCTCTTTTTGCTCAAAATGTGCCTTTCACAGAGAAGAACTTTCCTGAAGCATATCATTCTGATCCTGACTTCACAGTGACAGGTCCAGCCCCGAAATACCAGGCAATCCCTCTCTGAACGAGAGAAACAGCAAAACCCCAGACGTACGTTTTGGCCTATTGTGGGCCTCGTCAGTGAGGTTGCAGCCATATTCCTCTAGGCACACTGAGCACTCCTTGGTATTTCGGGGCTGGACTGTACTGTGAAGTCAGGATCAGACTGATATGCTTTCAGGAAAGTTCTTCTCTGTGAAAGGCACATTTTGAGCAAAATAAGGGCTGCTTCTTGGGTGGTAACTAGCCATAGAACAAGCTATTATGCTATTGTTTGTTCCCAGGTTGAGCGCTTCTCTCTTTTTATTTATGCAAATTATGACACTTAGGGAAGTCTCCCTAAGTGTGATGCGGGAATCCAGACGTGGACCCGTTGCTCAGTGTCGCCTAGAGGGATATGGCTGCACCTCACTGACGAGGCCCACAATAGGCCGAAACGTACGTCTGGGGTTTTGCTGTTTCTCTCGTTCAGAGAGGGATTGCCTGGTATTTCGGGCTGGACTGTTACTGTGATGTCAGATCAGATTGATATGCTTCCAGGAAAGTTCTTCTCTGTGAAAGGCACATTTTTGAGCAAACAGAGGATGCTTCATGGGTGGTAACAAGCCATAGAACAAGCTATTATGCTATTGTTCGTTCCGAGGTTGAGCACTTCTCTCTTTTTATTATTAACAGCAAGATTACCCCGTCTGAAGCAATCAGACCTCACAGGGGATGAGAACCGGGAAACCCGGAGAACGGGTACAGGACTCACTCGAATCTCCAGCCCAAAGGAAGAGAACACCTCCTTAGCCGGAGGTCAACACCCCCCCAGCAAGCTTCTAGGCCGTGACAAAGTCACACAATTTCTCTAGAGCCCAAAGGCCCCGAAGGGCAGCACTAAGGGAATGAAAACTAGAACAGAGTCACCATCGAAAGAGAGTAGAAGAAAGGCTAGTCTCCATAATCCTTTCAGATTAATGTTCTAGAGGACCACACCAAGGAAGAAGAATGCAAAGCATAACAAACCCCAGACAGAAAAATATCCCTGAGCAAAAAGCTTGGAAAAAGAGACAACACCTCCTATCACCCCTGATATGGAGACGACTAACTCCCAAAGGAAGACAGAGCCTGACGGCCTTCACTTCCTAATTAAGCGGCCAAAGCCGCCACAAAAACCGGGACGAAGTCCAAAAAGTCTCGCCCAAAGGAAGAGAACCTCTAAAAGGAATAAGTCCTAAAAAGGACACTTCCAAAGAGACATGAAAGGCAAAACCATAAGAATGGCGTATGAAGGACCTAAATCCTCCAAGCCTCCAACCCACAACGGGAAGGAACACTCTAGTTACCGAAAAATTCGGAAACGACTGAGCATGTCGCTGCGGATCTCAAAGGAGTCCCGGGCCAATAGATTGAAAAGGCGAATGAGGGTTGAACCAATCCCCCATGCCCCTAAGCAACCACAGACCTCAAGTCCTCTCAGGATGCTAGTTGAAGCTTGTAAAACAAGACAATCACACAATCATATTGTGATCACTGGGTGCCCTTACCGGACCAACCGGACATAAAAAGGTGCCACATGTCTGAACTAGGCCTCAAAGACAGAAGGATTTGTACCCAATCAGGACCAGCCTGAAACCAAGGGCCCCAGTACTGTCAAGGGCACATAGAGTCTCCCCCGATGATGGAGGAATAAAGAACAGTCAGACCAACTTTGTAAACAGAGCGAACAAAAATTGCGAGTATCAATTCCAGAGAGGAAAGTTCCCGAAGGAAACATCACACCACAACATGAGTGTTAAACCAAATAAAATCATCCTCACCAGATGAAAAAAAATAGATAAGGCAACCCGTAGTTATAGCCCAGGAAGAACGGACAGACCCGCAGGACCAGCCCCCACAGGGGGTCCGAGACTTCCAAGCTCAGAATTGGAAAATGATACACAAATAACAAAGACTATAAGAAGATTACTTCATCCCCTTATGTCTATGTATGCAAGCCAGTCGAAGGCTAAGAACATTAAAGAGAGTCTAGGCTTTTTTGTTTTTTTCACTTTGATGGTTAAAGGGACAATAAAACCCTAATTATTTCTTTCATGATTCAGATAGAACATGACATTTTAGTTTAGATGCCGGCCCATTTTTGGTGAACAACCTTGGTTGTTCTTGCCGATTGGTGGATAAATTTATCACCCAATAAAAAGTGCTGTCCAGAGTACTGAACCACAAAAAGCCTACATAACTTATTTTTCAAATAAAGACAACAAGAGAATGAAGAAAAATTGATAATAGGAGTAAATTAGAAAGTTGCTTAAAATTGCCTGCTCTATCTCAATCACGAAAGAAAAAATTTGGGTTCAGTGTCCCTTTAATTTGTCAACATCTTAAACCTGTGTCTAAGATGGATCAAGTGTCTAATATCCCATGCGCTGTGACATAAAATAGAAAACTGCTACAAAAAGAGTTATGACAGCTTAGGACAATGCCTTCCAACTCTCATGGTGAGGGTGATAGGCTCACTTAGAGCTCATACTTTAAAGTACTAAACTTACAAAGAGATTAAAAATAAATTTAGACCAAGGGCACAGTAAACTCATAAATAAGAGAAATATTTAAACATGTTAAAATACTATTTGCATAAAAAGTCCAGATGTTAAAGCTATATTTTTATTTTTAAGCTAAAAAAGGAAGTGCAAGTCTGTGTGCATATGGACTATAGGGAAAGCTAACTGGATCATAAGCAAAACTCACACGCCTTATTTGTGAACAATGATATGCCTCACTAGCAAAAATACAAGGACTTGTTTTCTACCTAGAGAAGCATCCATTTGCATGGGTTAAAGGGAACAAAACATACAATTTTAAACAACTTTCCAGTTTACTTCTATTTTCAAATTTGCTTCATTCTCTTGTTATCCTTTGCTGAAGGAAAAGCATTGCACTACTGGCAGTTAGTTGAACACATCTAGTTAGCCAATCACAAGAGACAAATGTGTGCAGGCACCAATCAGTAGCAACTCCCACTAGTGTAGGATATGTGCATATACTTTTTTAACAAGGGATTGCAAGAGGACGAAGTACATTTGAAAATAGAATCTTATTGTAATAGGACATAAAAATGCAAAACCAAAACTTCTATAATACACTACTGCTTGCTTATGACTACAAGTTAACATATCCAAAGAGATTAAATGCATAGTTAAAGATAGCCACAGAGCAGCAATGCACAACTGGGACCTAGCTGAACACATATGGTGAGCCAATGAAAAGAGGCATATGTGTGCAAGCACCAATCACCAGCTATCTCCCATAATTGCATTGCTGTTTGAGCCTACCTAGGTATGATTTTTAATAAAGGACAACAAGAAAAATTAAATGTTATAACAGAAATAAATTGATGTCTCTTAAAATTGTGAGCTCTACCCCAACCATAATAAGTTTAATTCTGACTTTTATCTTGAACTAAATAAAATACCCGAAAATATTTAATATTAAATGCATCAATAGTGTAAAAATAGTTTATATAAAATGACTAAGTGATTGTAAAAATAGTCAAAAGATAACAAATATGAATTAATTTATATTGAAGTTCAATTCTATTCTCACTTAAATAAAAAAAAGACACCAAATGTCACAACAGTCATGTTTTCCTGGGAACTTATGAGTTACACATGCTGCAGGGTGTGCAGCGAGAAACATGAATAATGCTGTCCACAAACACAAATACATGTTCCTCCCTGCACACCCTGCAGCATGTGTAACTCATAAGTGATGCACAGCACAGAAGCCCCAGTCTTTACAAAGCTTTGCCCATGATAGATTGCAAAAAAGATAAAAGGAATAAGAAGGCAAGGACAGCAGTTTCACTGCTATTATTCACTGAGGTGCTGAAAACACTTACTTGATAATTCCTGAGCTCTGCAATTTTCTCATGCTGTACCGCACAATCACTCCAAATAAGGTTTGCAGTTTCATCTTCATCTTTTGTCTTCACAAAAAGCATCTCTTCAATGACTAAGCGAACTGCAAGAAATTAAAACTAGATTCAGTCTAAGATACTTGAAGATTTGTAATAAAATGTTTAGTTAAAGGGACATAAACCCAAAATGTATCTTTCCTGATTCATATAAATTATGCCATTTTAAACAACTTTCCAATTTATTACTGTCATCTAATTTGCTTCTAGGTCTTAATGCATGGAAAACATTTTGAAGCTTACGTCTATGTTAATTTATTACAAGACTGAAAAAATCTTGTAATTACCTGTTTTTTTACTGTCCCTTTAAAATAATACATCTAGCAACATGAAAGTGAAAATGTGCATAGAGGTGAAAGGTCACACTACCTAAACGTAATACTTTACATTAAAGGGGCATTCTAATTAAATAAGAAAATGCTCCAATTTGATAAAAGGTGTTTATCATAATATGAATGTTAGTTTGTAACTATGTGTTTAACCCACAGTAAGGGCTTAAAGGGACAGTCTACACCAGAATTTTTATTTTTTTAAAAGATAGATAATCCCTTTATAAGCCATTCTCTAGTTTTGCATAAATACACAGTTATATTAATACACTTTTTCCCTCTGTGATTATCTTGTATCTAAGTCTCTACAGGCTGCCCCCTTATTTCAGTTCTTTTGACAGACTTGCATTTTAGCCAATCAGTGCTTAATCCAAGGTAACTCCACGTACATGAGCACAGTGTTATCTATATGACTCACATGAACAAACTCCCTCTAGTGCTGAAAAACTGTCAAAATGCATTCAGCTTAGAGGCGGCCTTCAAGGTCTAATACATTAGCATATGAACCTCTTAGGTTTAGCTTTCAACTAAGAATACCAAGAGAACAAAGCAAAATTGATGATAAAAAATAAATTGGAAAGTTGTTTAAAATTACATGACCTATCTGAATCATGAAAGTTTATTTTGGACTAAACTGTCCTTTTAAAGGCAGATTTTCTCATAAAACAGGCTCCTAAGCCATTTCTGAGTAGGAGCTTGTGATTGGCTGCTACATACAGGGAGCCAGACACCTTGGCCTAGTTTCCATTGTTGTTGTAAACTGTGTAAACTGGTGGTAACTTTAAATGTCTCTGTAGACTTTAATGGAGTTACTTGTTGTTTCCAACAGTTAGCACAGTTTACCACAGCAATGGAATCTAGGCCATTGTTACCAATGAGCATTTATGTAAAAATAAAATGATTGAATAAATTAGATTACTGCATTAGAATATCCCTTTAAATGTTAAATTTTGGGTTTCATGTCTCTTTATATTTAATAAGGTTTGGGCAGACAGGTTTCCTGTCTTGGAAATTGTCTGCCCAACCCTTAATAAATATACCTTTGTTTTACACCTGAGTAACATAGAGCAATGCAATTGGAAATCATATGTTCCTTTTTAATTGTTGTAAGCCAACTTGTTGAGATTAACCCCTTCATGCCCGAAGTTCCAATGTGAACACTTGCTTGAAAAATAAAATCACGTGATCGTCACAAAACCAGGCCAGGATCGGATAATGGTGGACTGCCTACGATGCTAGGCCATCCGTCCAGTCCGATTTTTCATTAAACAAAAAATAGGAAGCAGCAGGACGTGTTAAAGCCCAACACTGTTAGGTTGGCATTGGGCGTCCTAAGGGCGTAAAGGGGTTAAGGAATGTTTTGAGTAGAAACAAACAGAGCTGGATAGAGCAATAATATTCTGTTTTTGAGTGGCTACAATATTAACCCCTGATCCAAACCATTATCTTAAACACATCAATTTTTTCAGGCTTTTCACATTCAACAAAAATTATCAATTTATAATATTATATATTAACAATTTATTAAAATGTGTTTTTGTTAATATAAAATTACATTTTTTAGATGTTTAATCACTTAATAGCAGTTAGAAATGAACACTCAAATGATTGTATCTATGTGTAAATGTTTCATAAATTAAAAATGTGATCTGAGCAAGTTTTTATCAAGCCAGGAATTAATGGCATTTAAACTGTGCAAAGCCCCATTTAAACCAAGAGATAATGAGGTTTTCTGCTGAATTGGAATGCAAAATCTGTGCCAAGTGTTTTCCTAATCGACTGGAAAAGACTCTGTTCTGTTTTTAAGATGTGTATTGACATAAAAGTGCAATAAGAAAATATCATTATTCACGCGCAAATTTTTAACGCGGCGGGTTAGCACATGTATAACAAGTTAAAAGGAAAAATTTTGTGCAGAAGCAAACCCGGATGCTCTCTAACTTCAGGACTTCAAACATATTGCGACTTTAAAGTGCCAGTAAACTTAACTCTTTTTAAAAGCATATCATGACATATTATTTAGTTTCATGCATAAATAGCGAATATATTTCTCAAAAGGGAATCGTTTGGAGCGAGTGGTCCAGCCTATAAGAAGGATTCCTTCTGCCCTCTTCCCTCCTTCCAAAGTTGTTCATGATCTTTGCTGTCTACCTGGCTTCTCTCGGTATACAAGCCTCACATGTGCTTTAAATAGATTACTGCAGCTTGTGACAAGGAAACAGTAGGTCCTATGGCTAGAATGAATATTGGGAGTGCGCCTGCCCATCTTCCAATGGGCTGTGCGGCAACGTTTTGCAGTGCCGGCTGTAGTCTCACTATGTCCTGCAACAAGTATCTTTCAACCTTAAAGGGACAACCTAGTATAAATTAAACTTTCATTATTCAAATAGGACTTTTAATTTTAGTCAACTTTCCAATTTGTTTTTATCATCAAATTTGCTTTTTTCTCTTGGTATTCTTAGTTTAAACTAAACCTAGGTAGGCTCATATGCTAATTTCTAAGCCTTTGAGGGCTGCCTCTTATCACATGCTTTTTAAATCTCTTTTCAACACAAAGAGACAGAAAGTACACGTGGGCCATATAGATTACACTGTGTTCAGGCACAGGGGGTTATTTAAGATGTAGCACAAATCAATGCTAAATTTAAGACAATAGATAATAAACAGTCACAGTCATGTGATCAGGAGGCTGGAAGAAGGTTCCTAGATACAAGGTAATCACAGAGGTAAAAAGTACATTAATATAACTGTGTTGGTTATGCAAAACTGGGGAATGGGTAATAAAGGGATTATCTTTTAAAACAATAACAATTCTATGGTAGACTGTCCCTTTAAGTTGTACCAAGAATGTTATTATAACAGGACTAAATAACAGACAAATAAGGCACACATAGCAATAAGCAGCTCTAGCACTGCTGATTGGATCAGCAGCGGCTTCTACTGTGGGTTTAACTCATTTGTGGGGGTTAAACACACAGTAGTGCATGGTCTTATGAATAGGAGTGTGTTATTTTTCAATTATCCTGGCCCTTTAAATTAAAATGTGCCTTTAGAGTAGAGAGTCTTGCACAATGTTGTTTTGGTGGTAAAAAGCAGGTCTCATAAAGCTTTGAACATAGAGATGTCCAGCTTCAGTCCTTGCGGGATGAAAACTTACCCAGTTCTAAGGTTTTTAAACACTTTAAATAAAGTACGTTGAGATGTGAGTGCAGTTACCATAACTAAATCTAACTAATACAATAACAGGTTTATAAAAAAAAAAATACCATACCAATTTCATACTTTGTCCCTGCCACATTTGCAGTGATTACGCCATTTTTCTTTTTCCGGATTTTCCTCTTGATAGGAGCTTGATAAGGCAAGTCTGGGTTTAATGATAAGTTCGATGTTCCTTGGTGATCTTTTTTTAAACAAAAGAAAACAAAAAAACAGAGAAAGAGAGAATTTATGATACCCACACAAAAAAAAAGAAGACATTTATCACCAACCAGGTGTAGGAATCACATGATCCACCTGGTTGGTTGCATCTAAAAGTAAACAATAAAACAGGATACCTTAAAGGGACATTCCGGTCACAATTTAAATACACATAGATGAATTACATCTTTGCATAGAAACATATTTGTAATATAATGTATTGGCAAAAATGCTTCTAGTAAAGTTTATCACTGTTTTAAGCGTTAAATCAATTTTTCTCTGCACGTGCATGTGAGGCATAGCTAGATATTGTCAGTGCACCAGCATTTTTAAATACTGCAGCTACTCAGAGCGCCAGTGGGGCTTGTATCATGTCAGCAATTAACAATTGAGGTCATTACCAGATGGAACAAGCACCTTAGGCTCTCTAAGCAAGTGCTTGCGTTTAAAATGCTGGTGCACAGTGTATACTTAAATACACTTTTGAAACCGCTAACTTTTATAAGAAGCATTTTTGCTAATGCATGTATATTACACAAATGCTTCTATTCAAAACTGAAATGAATCCACTTGCATTCCAATTTGGGCTGGAATGTCCCTTTAAATTGTGGACAAAAACAATACCAAAAAAAGGTATCTGTATAAATTTGTATTATGTGTTTTACAGATGACTTACCTGACTCTTGAGGCAAAGATGGCATTGTGTTTGGCGATAGACGCTATGAATTTTCACAATGAGGCAACACCGCTGGGCTACCGTACACTGCTGAGAAACAACTGTCCTCATATCATCTCATGGCAAACCCAATACTTCTGCATTACATGAAGTTCAGTAAGGAGACCTTTTTAGAGAGAGAGAAAAAAAACAAAAAACATTAAATCAAATTGAGTATAAACTAATTTTCAAAGCTTTGGGAAGATGGAAGTGGGAAAGAGTTGTAGAAATTAGATAATTTGAGAAATAAATCATGTATAAATAAATCATGTATAAATAAATCATGTATAAATAAATCATGTATAAATAAATACGAAACTTAAAGGGACACTGAACCCAATTTTTTTCTTTCGTGATTCAGATAGAGCATGAAATTTTAAGCAACTTTCTAATGTACTCCTATTATCATTTTTTCTTCGTTCACTTGATATCTTTATTTGAAAAATAAGGCATCTAAGCTTCTTTTTTGGTTTAGAACTCTGGACAGCACTTTTTTATTGGTGATGAATTTATCCACCAATCAGAAAGAATAACCCAGATTGTTCACCAAAATGACCGCATCTAAACTTACATTCTTGCATTTCAAATAAAGATACCAACAGAATGAAGAAAATTTGATAATAGGAGTAAATTAAGAAAGTTGCTTAAAAGTGCATGCTCTGTCTGAATCATAAAGAAAAATTTGGGGTTTAGTGTCCCTTAAGAGAGATATACAAGGTAGAATAAATAATGAGTGTAAAAGATGAAGAAGAGATAGGAGAAAAACATAATTTAATGTAAGAACTTACCTGATAAATTCATTTCTTTCATATTAGCAAGAGTCCATGAGCTAGTGACGTATGGGATATACATTCCTACCAGGAGGGGCAAAGTTTCCCAAACCTTAAAATGCCTATAAATACACCCCTCACCACACCCACAATTCAGTTTAACGAATAGCCAAGAAGTGGGGTGATAAGAAAAAAGTGCGAAAGCATATAAAATAAGGAATTGGAATAATTGTGCTTTATACAAAAAAATCATAACCACCACAAAAAAGGGCGGGCCTCATGGACTCTTGCTAATATGAAAGAAATGAATTTATCAGGTAAGTTCTTACATAAATTATGTTTTCTTCATGTAATTAGCAAGAGTCCATGAGCTAGTGACGTATGGGATAATGACTACCCAAGATGTGGATCTTTCCACACAAGAGTCACTAGAGAGGGAGGGATAAAATAAAGACAAGCCAATTCCTGCTGAAAATAATCCACACCCAAAATAAAGTTTAATAAAAAAACATAAGCAGAAGATTCAGACTGAAACTGCTGCCTGAAATACTTTTCTACCAAAAACTGCTTCAGAAGAAGAAAACACATCAAAATGGTAGAATTTAGTAAAAGTATGCAAAGAAGACCAAGTTGCTGCTTTGCAAATCTGATCAACCGAAGCTTCATTCCTAAACGCCCAGGAAGTAGAAACTGACCTGGTAGAATGAGCTGTAATCCTCTGAGGTGGAGTTTTACCCGACTCAACATAGGCAAGATGAATTAAAGATTTCAACCAAGATGCCAAAGAAATGGCAGAAGCTTTCTGGCCTTTTCTAGAACCGAAAAGAGAACAAATAGACTAGAAGCTTTCGGAAAGACTTAGTAGCTTCAACATAATATTTCAAAAGCTCTAACAACATCCAAAGAATGCAATGATTTCTCCTTAGAATTCTTAGGATTAGGACATAATGAAGGAACCACAATTTCTCTACTAATGTTGTTGGAATTCACAACTTTAGGTAAAAATTCAAAAGAAGTTCGCAACACCACCTCATCCTGATGAAAAATCAGAAAAGGAGACTCACAAGAAAGAGCAGATAAATCAGAAACTCTTCTGGCAGAAGAAATGGCCAAAAGGAACAAAACTTCCCAAGAAAGTAATTTAATTACCAATGAATGCAAAGGTTCAAAGGGAGGAGCTTGAAGAGCTCCCAGAACCAAATTCAAAACTCCAAGGAGGAGAAATTGACTTAATGACAGGTTTTATAACGAACCAAAGCTTGTAATAAAACAATTAAATATCAGGAAGAATAGCAATCTTTCTGTGAAAAAGAACAGAAAGAGCAGAGATTTGTCCTTTCAAGGAACTTGCAGACAAACCCTTATCTAAACCAACCTGAAGAAACTGTAAAATTCTCGGTATTCTAAAAGAATGCCAAGAAAAAAGATGAGAAAGACACCAAAAAATATAAGTCTTCCAGACTCTATAATATATCTCTCTAGATACAGATTTACGAGCCTGTAACATAGTATTAATCACAGAGTCAGAGAAACCTCTTTGACCAAGAATCAAGCGTTCAATCTCCATACCTTAAAATTTAAGGAATTGAGATCCTGATGGAAAAAGGACCTTGCCGACAGAAGGTCTGGTCCTTAATGGAAGAGTCCACGGCTGGCAAGAGGCCATCCGGACAATATCCGCATACCAAACCTGTAAGGCCATGCCGGAGCTACCAGCAGAACAAACGAGCATTCCTTCAGAATCTTGGAGATTACTCTTGGAAGAAGAACTAGAGGCGGAAAGATATAGACAGGATGATACTTCCAAGGAAGTGATAATGCATCCACTGCCTCCGCCTAAGGATCCCGGGATCTGGACAGATATCTGGGAAGTTTCTTGATTAGATGAGACGCCATCAGATCTATTTCTGGAAGTTCCCACATTTGAACAACCTGAAGAAATACCTCTGGGTGAAGAAACCATTCGCCCGGATGCAACGTTTGGCGACTTAGATAATCCGCTTCCCAATTGTCTACACCTGGGATATGAACCGCAGAGATTAGACAGGAGCTGGAATCCGCCCAAACCAAAAAAATTCGAGATACTTCTTTCATAACCAGAGGACTGTGAGTCGCTCCTTGATGATGAATGCCACAGTTGTGACATTGTCTGTCTGAAAACAAATGAACGATTCTCTCTACAGAAGAGGCCAAAACTGAAGAGCTCTGAAAATTGCACGGAGTTTCCAATATTTATTCGTAATCTCACCTCCTGAGATTCCCAAAACTCCCTTGTGCCGACAGAGATCCACAGCTCCCAACCTGTGAGACTTGTATCTGTTGAAATTACAGTCCAGGTCGGAAGCACAAAAAAGCCCCCTGAATTAAACGATGGTGATCTGTCCACCACGTTAGAGAGTGTCGAACAATCGGTTTTAAAGATATAAATTGAAATATCTTTGTGTAAATCCTTGCACCATTGATTCAGCATACAGAGCTGAAGAGGTCGCATGTGAAAAACAAGCAAAGGGGATTGCGTCCAATGCAGCAGTCATAAGACCTAGAATTTCCATGCATAAGGTTACCGAAGGGAATGATTGTGACTGAAGGTTTCGACAAGCTGAAAACAATTTAGACGTCTCTTGTCTGTTAAAGACAGAGTCATGGATCACTGAATCTATCTGGAAACCCAGAAAGATTACCCTGACTGAGGAATCAATGAATCTTTTTGGTAAATTGATCCTCCAACCATATCTTGAAGAAACAACACAAGGTCGAATCGCATGAGATTCTTTGAATGAGAAGACTGAGCAAAATACCAAGATAATCGTCCAAATAAGGGAAAAACAAAAACCCTGTTCTCTGAATACAGAAAGAAGGGCACCGAGAATCTTTGAAAAAAATTCTTGGAACTGAGGGCTAGGCAGAGCCCACAAAACTGGTAATGCTTGTCTAAAAAGAGAAATCTCAAACACTAAAGTGATCTGAATGATCGGAATATGCAGATACACATCCTGCAAAACTATTGTAGACATAAAGATGCCCTTGCTAAACAAAAGGCAGAATAGTCCTACAGTAACCATCTTGAATGTTGGTATACATAACGATTCAATATTGATAGATCCGGAACTGGTCTGAAGGAATTGACCTTCTTTGGTACAATGAAGAGATAAAATAAAACCCTAGCCCCTGTTCCAGAACTGGAACTGGCATAATTTACTCCAGCCAACTCTAGATCTGAAACACATTTCAGAAATGCTGAGCCTTGCTGTGTTAACTGGGACACGGGAAGAAAAAAATCTCTTAGCAGGAGGCCTTAACTGAAGCCAATTCTGTACCTTTCTGAAACAATGTTCTGAAACCAGAGATTGAGAACGAAATTGATCCAAACTCCTTTGAATAAAACGTAATCTGCCCCATACCAGCTGAACTGGAAAAAAGGGCCGCACCTTCATGGGTACTTAGGAACTGACTATAGGTTTCTATAAGGCTTGGATATATTCCAAACTGGAAATAGTTTCCAAACTGAAACCGCTCCTGAGGATGAAGGATCAGGCTTTTGCTCCTTATTATGAGAAAAAGAACGAAAAAATGATTATTACCCTGGAAAGAAAGGGAAAAACAAAGTTAACTTTAGAAGACATATCAGCATTCCAAGTTAAATCCATAAAGCTTTTCTAGCTAAAATAGCTAGAGACATATACCTGACATCAACTCAAATGATATCAAAAGATGGTATCACCAATAAAATTATTAGCATGTTATAGAATAAAAATAATGCTATAAAATTATGATCTGTTACTTGTTGCGCTAAAACTTCTAACCAAAAAGATGAAGCTGCAGCAACATCCGGTAAAAATATAGCAGGTCTAAGAAGATTACCTAAACATAAGTAAACTTTTCTTAGAAAGGATTCAAATTTTCTTATCTAAAGGATCCTTAAATTTAGTACTATCTGCCGTAAGAATAGTAGTACATTTTAGCAGGAATAGAGACAGCCCCAAACCTTAGGGATTTTGTCCCAAAAAACTCTAATCTGTCAGATGGCACAGAATATAATTGCTTAAACGTTTAGAAGGAGTAAAAGAATTACCCAAATTATTCTATTCCCTGGAAATTACTTCAGAAAAAGCATCAGGGAGATTAAACACTTCTGGAATAAATACAGGAGATTTAAAAAACCCTATTTAAACGTTTAGATTTAGTATCAAGAGGACCAGAATCCTCTATATCTAAAGCAATTAATACGTCTTTAAATAAAGAACGAATAAATTCCATCTTGAACAAATAAAAAGATTTAACAGCATCAACCTCTGAGACAGAAACTTCTGAACCAGAAGAACCATTATCAGTATCAGAACGATGATGTTCATTTAAAAATTCATCTGAAAAAAAGAGAAGTTTTAAAAGACTTTTATGTAAACTAGAAGGAGAAATAACAGACATAGCCTTCTAAATGGATTTAAAAAATAAAATCTCTTATGTTTATCAGGAACACTCTGAAAATTAAATGTTGACGGAACAGCAACAGGTAATATAACAGTACTAAAGGAAAATTTTATCTGCATTAATAAGTTTGTCATGACATGCAATACAAACAACAGCTGGAGAAACAGGTACCAAAAATTTATAGCAGATACACTTAGCTTGGAAGCTCCAGCCCCGGGCAGTGATTTTCCTCAAGTAACTTCTGACTCAGTTGCAACGTGGAACATCTTGCAATATGTAATAGAAAAAACAACATATAAAGCAAATTGATCAAAATCCTTAAATGACAGTTTCAGGAATGGGAAAAAAATGCCAGTGAACAAGCTTCTAGCAACCAGAAGCAATAAATAATGAGACTTAAATAATGTGGAGACAAAAGCGACGCCCATATTTTTTTAGCGCCAAACAAGACGCCCACATTATTTGGCGCCGAAATGCCTTTTGGCGCCAAAAATGACGCCACATCCGGAACGCCGACATTTTTGGCGCAAAATAACGTCAAAAAAATTACGCAACTTCCGGCGACACGTATGACGCCGGAAACGGAAAAGAATTTTTGCGCCAAAAAAATCCGCGCCAAGAATGACGCAATAAAATGAAGCATTTTCAGCCCCCGCGAGCCTAACAGCCCACAGGAAAAAAAGAGTCAAATTTTTGAAGGTAAGAAAAAAATGATTAATTCAAATGCATTATCCCAAATATGAAACTGACTGTCTGAAAAATAAGGAAAGTTGAACAATCTGAGTCAAGGCAAATAAATGTTTGAATACATATATTTAGAACTTTATAAACAAAGTGCCCCAACCATAGCTTTAGAGTGTCACAGAAAATAAGATTTACTTACCCCAGGACACTCATCTACATGTTTGTAGAAAGCCAAACCAGTACTGAAGACGAGAATCAGCAGAGGTAATGGTATATATAAGAGTATATCGTCGATCTGAAAAGGGAGGTAAGAGATGAATCTCTACGACCGATAACAGAGAACCTATGAAATAGACCCCGTAGAAGGAGATCACTGCATTCAAAATAGGCAATACTCTCCTCACATCCCTCTGACATTCACTGCACGCTGAGAGGAAAACCGGGCTCCAACCTGCTGCGGAGCGCATATCAACGTAGAATCTAGCACAAACTTACTTCACCACCTCCATCGGAGGCAAAGTTTGTAAAACTGAATTGTGGGTGTGGTGAGGGGTGTATTTATAGGCATTTTAAGGTTTGGGAAACTTTGCCCCTCCTGGTAGGAATGTATATCCCATACGTCACTAGCTCATGGACTCTTGCTAATTACATGAAAGAAAGGTTGGTATAAGATCCTGACCCTAAGAGAAAGTCGTTTTTTAATCTTTCTCCTTTTGCTTGGTCATTCTTGGTCTCTTAGACAAAAAAAATCTTACTCCAAAGGGTTTTAATCAGCAACAATACAATATCCTTTAGCAACACAAATCAGTATTTTCCAGTTAAAGGAACAGTCTAGTCAAAATTAAACTTTCATGATTCCGATAGGGCATGCAATATTAAACAATTTTTAAATGTTCTTTTATCATCAAATTTGCTTGGTTCTCTTGGTATTCTTTATTGAAAGCTAAACCTAGGTAGGCCCATATGCTAATTTCTAAGCCCTTGAAACGCTAGTTCATGTGTGTCATATAGATAACATTGTGCTCACTCCTGTGAGGTTTTTTAATGAGTCAGCACTGATTGGCTAAAATGCAAGTCTGTCAATAAGTCTGAAATAAGGGGGCAGTCTGCAGTGGCTTAGATACAGGGAATCACAGAGGTAAAAAGTGTATTATATAAGAGTGTTAGTTATGCAAAACTGGGGAATGTGTAATAAAGGGATTATCTATCTTTTTAAGCAATAAAAAATCTGTAGTAGACTGTCCCTTTAAGGCTGCTGCATTTTATTACAAATATAAAAATACTGACTCATCGGTAACTAATAAAAAAAAGTAAATTAGGCAATTAGCAAATTACAATAAGCAACATATTTTGCAAAAATATGCAGCATAAATACAATTAATTTACTGCAAAAAGTTGTATCAACCA